>NC_140592.1:901465377-901581638 GCF_964204655.1 Triturus cristatus | reverse complement strand
TCTGTCTCTCTGTCTCTCTCTCTGTCTCCTCTTGTCTCTCTCTCTCTCTCTCTCTGTCTCGCCCTATTTAGATGTTGACATCATGACGACAAATGGGACACCTACGATGTCATGCGGATTCGACCTATGCCACCTATCTGCACGCAGGGGTACTGCTATCAAACATCTTTCGAATCTAGCCTGATGCATGGAAGTTCAAAGGTAAGGAATCTGCAGCTAGATCATGTCTCTACCAGATAAGGCGTTACTGAAGGTAAGTAACTTGTCCTGTAGTACAAAAAACACAACAGACACCAGTGATACGGATTCGGATTGCACTAACTTGGTTTCCCCAACTGTGGAACTCTCTCCTCTTAGATATGTCAATCCAACCACATGAGAAACTGCCTTTCTGTTCAGTTTTACTTAGTTCACACCATTTTCACCTAATGCACTCAAACCATTGGTTACATGATCTAGCACCCGTACAGTGCCTTACGGAGTTCTACCAGCTCTTCTTGGAACTATAGTCCTCACTAGATTAATGTGGGTGCCTTTGGTGGCGCGACATTTATGGTCAGTCCAGCTCTTCTCTTAAAATGTGGTCTCTTGTCTGTCACTTCCCTTTCATGGAGTAGTGTACTCCAAACTCTTTCAGTAGAGCAACCATGTTTTGCAGGTCCACGAAGATGGATTAGTGTTGCATGAACACTCTTTGTTTTTGTCCCTACCTCGTCTCAATTTTTCTTGTTGTTTTGTTGATTTGCCATCTTTTTTCCGAAAACCACAGTCCCGCAGAAAGTGTTTAACATACTCTAAAAAACAGAAGTGGCATAATGTACTATATAAATCATACTCATTCCATTAGCAAAACCAAGCATCTGTTTGTTGTGTTGGCCCAGCCGGCAGGTGCCTTCTGCTATGTTATGCCATTCAAAATTCACATTATACAGCACTCCTGCAGCAAATTCCATCCATAAGTTAAAACCTGCAACAGCATTCTCATTAGTGGATATATTTAAAGCTGCTACTTGGTCTTACATTTTCACATCTCCAGAGCCCTGTTGTGTGGATATTTAAGAGTGTCAAGAAGCACAGATTGAACAAACTTTTCTTAAGACTTTATTCTAATCCTCTTTCTCCTCTGCTTGCAAGTCACTATGGTTGTGGTCAACGCACTAACCTTGTCTATTCACAGATTGTGCTCTACAGTGGTATATGCTGTAAATGGAAAACTTTATTTACCGGTCAGTCTGTTTGCCGCTTATGGTGCTATAGATTGTGCGCCATACCCACGTCTCCAAAGCAGCAGCACAGCAAGAAGTTGCCTCTGGAAAATGTTTTTTTTGTTGCTCTAATCTGCATTTAACTGCACAGAATATCCAGGCTTCAGAATGATTGGCCTTTTTTATAGCATCCTCTGAAGAAATGAGGTGTATTATATGGTGTGGTTGTCGGACCTCACCGTGTAATATACTTACCAACCC
This sequence comes from Triturus cristatus, assembly GCF_964204655.1. Taxonomy (NCBI): domain Eukaryota; kingdom Metazoa; phylum Chordata; class Amphibia; order Caudata; family Salamandridae; genus Triturus; species Triturus cristatus. The sequence goes on along the minus strand of NC_140592.1, from coordinate 901,580,172 downwards.
CTTTTGGACCTGTAGGTTACGTTTTTCAAATCTTCCTCTTAACTCTGGGTAGCTGTGGCTCTGAGCAGCAAGGCTCACACAAAGAACAAGTGTAAAGCATGTAATTAGCACTAAGACAATTGAAGAAATTGACTAGACACCAAAGACATCTGACAGCAATTTATAAAAATAGACTGTATTTTTAGACCTCACAATGAAAAGATCCACCGAAGAGTGACAGATAGAAAATTACAAGGTATAGTAAGTCAGAGCATTTCAATTGACCACGAACAAGCATTGGCATATTAAACAACTCGGACACTTTTTCACTACAACGCTGGGCCAGTTTTATTGCAGCCACTTTAGACGACCAATTCTAGTAGGCTGCCAGTCTGAGGGACCTTCAAGGTCCTCAGAATCCGTTACCTCTACAGGCAAAGCATTCTCCAGGCACTTTATTCCCCTTGCAATAGTCTTATGGCAGTGGTCCTGATAAGAGATAAAGGATGCTTGAGATGCTACAGGTCACCTGTTATCGGGGTCAAGGACAAATCCTTCCCTTGGTAAATCTGCTTCTGTGTGACCAAGCTCCACTCAAACGACTCTCCTGGGGCTCAGCGAACTCGGGTGCAATTTTGAGGATCTGGTCCTTGTCTCTAATGATGCACAGTGGCGGTTGGCGGCGGTCTGAATATTTTAGCCTACCAATTTGTCTCAGCAGGGTTCTCAGCTCTTGTGGCCCTGTGCTGTGAGCAGGTGGTCAGCCAACTGATGCTCGGAGTTTCTGCTTTTGGTGGGCCCTGTAGGAGACGTTTACTAGCCACCAGTTTAGCAGGTGCAGTCCATGCCGGTGCAGCTTCTGTATGCCAATTTCACAGGGCAGTCTTTCTTTCCTTCTTCCAGTTGAGATCAGTTCTGGGTGCCCGATTTATGTTCATAAAATGTTCTCAGGGTAGAGTACAGCTGGTCCCCCTTCCTGATCCACACTTCCTGTGAAGTGTGGCATCTGACTATCTCAAGATGCATCCAGAGCTCCCTAGCCCAACGCAGAGGTGTGGCTACCAAGAGGGCCTCACTCCCCTGGAAAATATTTTAACCATAGCCTTCCCCTCTCCTTCTCAGGTGCCAGCTAGTCTGCCTAAACAATGGGGCAGCACTTCTCCTAAGGTTTCCCCATTTGCTTTTTAAAGACTGCTTCACCTTTGAAGTTCGCCTTCTGGGCCATCACAACAAAGTGGCCACTTTTTAAAAGTTGCACACTGTTACTTGTTACATTAATATGTAATGAGTTGTTTGATACCTTAGAGTACCAACTTTGGTCACACCATTCACTAGTTGGCACAACTGAGGGGATCAGACTATACTCTGTAATCGCAAATGGGGTAACGGAGTCTTTTCACAGCAAAATTACACTTTTCTCGTTTTTGACCGTGAAATATGCTGCACCCTGTCTGAGGGCTTGGTAGACTTGCCATAGAGGTGACATACATTTTACAGAGTGAGGTTTGGCTTTGCAATTAGTTTGAATGGTGAAGCTGGACTAGCAATTTAAAACTGTCCTTCCAGTTTGAAATGGCAGACTGGGAGATTTGTTTTACTTGTCACACCCACGGGGACACAACCAGTGCTGCACAGACTTACAGGTAAGTTAGCCTATGCTAGTTTGGTATAGCCAATGTAACGTACACGTATCTGAAAGAGACACGTTAGTGATAGATTCCTTACCTTAGAATATTCCCAGGCGTCAGACTGGATCCGGAAAGTTTCGCTTAGCAGTACCCTTGCGCGTCAGTAGGTGTCGTCGTGCTGCTCCGCGTCTGTCACTGGTGTCGTAAGCTCCAAGATGACGCCACGAAGAGTACTTAGGCGCCACCCATGTGCGCTGACGTCAGTTCTTTCTTTTTCCGCGCCAGCAAGCGCAGATCCGTATTGAGCACGTACCTTAGTCACTTTTTGACTACTATTTTGAGACTTTTTGTCTCCTCTCTTTTTTCCTGGTGCACGTAGGGATGCCCGGCTTTGTCCTGTGGGGCCTGCCGCGGGAATAGGTCGGTGGCAGACCCCCACGATGTTTGCCTCTACTGCCTGGAGACTGCTAACGACTCCCGGGGTTTTTGTCGTGCCATGGCCTCCAAGGCCTTGCGGGAGCGGCGTAGGAAGTTGCTGGAGTTCTGCCATTTGTCACTCCGCCGCTACGGGTCCAGGGGCCGGTCCTGGGACTGCTCGCAGGACCTGAGCCCGTCGCTCCCCAGACTCCAAGTCTTCGCCTTCGGATTCCGGTAAGCGATGCCATAAAAAGAAGTCGAAGCGTGTTCGCTCTCAGATCGCCCCCCGTCGCTCCCCGGAGGCGGATGAGGGGGACAAGGGCTTCGCCCCGGCTGCTCCCCTGGAGCTTGGGAGTCCCGCGGCCTATCCGCCATACCCAGATCCGTTGGCGACTCCAGAACAGGTGCAAGAATCCCTTGCTACATGGACCGCCTTTTTAGGCCTCTGGCTCCCGCCGGCACGCCTTCGGGCCTCGCGGTTCTGTGTCCAGATCCTGTTGGGCCGGCGGCTCCGGCGCCAGCCTCGGTGCCACAGGATCCTGCGCCAGCGGCTCGTGCGGCGTTGCCGGCTCCGACGCCACCCTCGGCTCCACCCTGGGTGCCGTTTATTCCTCCCTTGCCCGATTGCAGGACCCTTTTGTTCCGGCCTGGGATCCGCATTGGGTGCTGGCGCCGTTCTCTGCGCCGTTCGTCCCTTCTCCAGCTCCGGGTTTTCCGCCGCGACGGTCTCCCTCTACGCCAGAGGCGGACGAAGAATGGGAAGGGTCCGAGGACCCTCTTGCCCGGCAATGTGACTCCGAGCAGGATTGGGTGGACAACTTGGAGGCAGGCAGGCGACCTCGATGTCTCCTCTGACCCGGGGTTCGCTTCCCCCCCACCTACGATGGTCCTCCGTCGGGCGGCTGAGGCCCTTAATCTTGACCTCCAAGACCAACCTCCTCATCGATATGCTCCAGACGGCGTCTACTTCGTCGGAGCCGGTGCTTCCCTTCAATGACACCCTTACCGACGTCCTCTTGGGCGCTTGGTCGAGGCTGGCCATGGGGGCCCCGGTGGATAAAAACATCGCCAGGTGCCACCGACTGGCGCCCAGTGACCCTGCCTTTTTGACTACTCACCCTACGCCCGAGAGCCTGGTCATTCAAGCCTCGACGTCAGAGTGCTTTTCCTACGGCCCGCCAGATAAGGACTCTAAACGGCTGGACCAGTTTGGGAAGTGGTTGTTCTCTTCGGCCAGCTTAGGGCTGCGGTCGGTGAACACCACCTGCTTGTTGGGCCGCTACTCCCACGTGGTGTGGGATGCCTTTGCTCAGGTATTGCCTCAGTGTCCTAAGGAGGTGCAGGCTGTTCTTTCTCAGGCAATTGCTGAGGGTAAGGACGCGGCTAAGTTCACCATTCGTGTGGGTTGGACACCGCCGACTCATTGGGCATGACGATTTCTACAACTGTGGAGTTGCGACGTCACGCCTGGTTGCGTTTGACTGGGTTTTCGCCTGATGTCCAAAGCTCGCTCATGAACATGCCCTTTGATGGCACCCACCTGTTTGGCGACAAAGCTGACAGTGCCCTGGAGCGCTTTAAGGATTCGCGGGCTACGGCCAAGTCGTTGGGCCTTTCTACTAAAAGTTCGGCCTCTCCTGGTTATCGTTCCTTTTGTGGCCAAAGTAGAGGCGGTCAGGCGCGCCCGTCCATTAAGCCTGGGCAGAACCAGCCCCAGGGCGGCCGGGGTTGCGGTTTTCGCAGGGGTGAGTCAGGGAACCAGTGTGCGGGATGTCCACCTCCACCCCCGCTGCTTCCGCCCCCAAATCTTCCTAATCTCAGATTTGGGGAGCACCCCACGCCGGTGGGTGGCAGGATCTGCCACCACCTCCCTCACTGGCGTGATATTACATCAGACAGATGGGTGCTGCTGATTATCTGCCACAGTTACTCCTTTCCCTTTCAGTCCTACCCTCCTGCCATGCCACCTCGGTGCCACCGCATGTCGGGGGATCACTCGGTTCTTCTCCGACAGGAAGTCAAGGCCCTCTTGGCCAAGGGGGCCATAGAGTGCGTTCCTGGGCCGGAAGTAGGGAGTGGTTTTTAGTCCCACTACTTTCTGGTCCCCAAGAAGGACAAAGGAGACCTGCATCCTATCTTGGACCTTCGGGAAGTCAATCGCTTCCTCGGGAAGGAGAAGTTCAAGATGCTGTCTCTGGCTCAGGTCTTAGCTGCCCTCGACCCTGGAGACTGGATGATAGCGTTGGACTTTAAGGGCGCATATTTTCACATTCCCGTCCTGCCGGCCCACCGGCGTTACCTGCGGTTCAAGGTAGGCCAGGAGCATTTTCAGTTTGCCGTGCTCCCCTTCGGCCTTACCAGCGCCCCTCGGGTGTTCATGAAAGGGATGGCGGTGGTTGCAGCTTATCTGCGCAGGTCGGGGTGTCAAGTCTTCCCCTACCTCGACGGCTGGTTGTTGAATGCTGGCTCGCCCCAGGCAGTCGTCCACCACCTTCAGACTACGGCAGACCTTTTGCATTTGCTGGGGTTCTCCATCAACGTGCCAAAGTCGCACCTGATTCCCTCTCAGAAGCTCTCCTTCATCGGAGCTGTTCTGGATTCATCGCTGTTTCAGGTTTATCCTCCCATGCAGCGAGTCCGGGATATTCAGGCTATGATTCCGATCTTTCAGCCTCTGTCCCGGGTTTGCAAGGTGACCCTCCGGCTCCTGGGCCTGATGACATCCTGCATCCTGCTAGTGCCGCATGCCAGATGGCATATGCGGGCTCTGCAGTGGGACCTGAAGTTCCAGTGGGCGCAGCATCAGGGCAACCTGTCCGATCATGTCCAGATCTCGGAGGGCACTGCACGACAATTGCAGTGGTGGCTCACGAATCGCGATTGGGTCAATGGCAGATCCCTCTTCCTTCCCCAACCGGAGCTCACAGTGGTGACTGATGCGTCTCTCCTGGGATGGGGAGGCCACTTGGAAGAGGCGAAGATCAGAGGACTCTGGTCTCTGGCGGAGTCCCGGCTCCATATCAATCTGTTGGAGCTTTGGGCGATCCGACTGGCAGTGAAGGCATTCCTTCCCTCTGTCCGGGGAAGTGTGGTGCAGGTGTTCACGGACAACACCACTGCCATGTGGTATTGCAACCAACCGGGCGAGGTGGGTTCCTGGACCCTATGTCAGGAGGCTCTGCGCCTCTGGACATGGCTGGAACATCAAGGCATTACCTTGGTGGTTCAATACCTGGAAGGTTCTCTGAACGCCAGGGCGGACGAACTCAGCCGCCGGTGCTTGATGGACCACGAATGGCGTCTGCACTCGGACGTGGTGCAAGGTCTCTCAGCAGTGGGGAGAGCCTTGGTTAGATCTATTCGCCACCGAAGAGAACGCGCAATGTCATCAGTTCTGCGTGTTGGAGTTTCGAAGGCACCACTCGCTCGCCGACCCTTTTCGTCACGAGTGGAGTTGCGGTCTGTTGTACGCCTTTCTACCTATACCACTTGTGCCTGAGTGCTGAAGAAGATTCGGCGCGACCGGGCACCAAATCATCTTTGTGACTCCGGATTGGACACAAACATTCTGGTATCCCGAGCTACTCAGCATGGCGATCGGTCCCTGATCCGTCTGCCTCTTCAGGAGGACCTTCTGTCGCAGAAGCAGGGGACGGTCCTCCACCCGAACCTGTCCAGCCTCCACCTCCATGTATGGAGATTGAGCAGCGACAGTTGACGGCTTTCGATCTTCCTCCTGAAGTCTGTGATGTCATCTTGGCAGCCAGGCGTCATTCCACTAAAACGGTATACGCCTGTCGGTGGAACAAATTTGTGGCATGGTGCTCAGCGAAGGCTGTGGATCCCCTTTCTGCCCTTCTTTCAGAAGTTCTTATCTTCCTGCTTCCCTTGGCCCGGCAGGGCTCTGCTCTGGGCACTCTTAAAGGTTATCTTTCTGCCATCTCCGCCTTTCTCCGGCTTCCTGATCAGCCTTCTCTTTTTAAGTCTCCAATTGTTAACCGTTTCCTTAAAGGCATCGCGCACATATTTCTTCCCGTGCCGTTCATCATGCCTTAATGGGACTTGAATCTGGTTTTGACCTATCTGATGTGCAGTCCTTTCGAGCCCCCTCATACCTGTCCTTTGCGTCTTCTCACTGTCAAGACTGCTTTCCTGGTAGCTATCACCTCTGCCATGAGAGTGAGTGAGCTTCAAGCTCTCTTCCAAACCTCCTTTCAGTTCATCTGGGCAAGGTGGTTTTAAGGACCCGTCCTTCTTTCTTGCCAAAGGTTGTCATGCCCTTCCACATCAGGCAGACCATCACTTTGCCCACCTTCTTTCCGCCTCCGCATCCTTCAAGGGAGGAGGAGAGGCTCCATCGTCTGGACCCAAAACGTGCGCTTGCCTTCTATCTGCAGCGTACACAGCAGTTCCGGGTGGATGACCAGCTCTTTGTTGGCTATGTGGACGCCAAAAAAGGTCAGGCTGTGCACAAACTAACTATCTTGCGTTGGGTCGTTCTGTGCATCAAAGCATGGTACTCCTTGGCTAAGAAGGAGCCTCCTGTGGGGGTGCGTGCCCATTCTACCAGGGCAACTGCAGCCACTACTGCCTTGGGACACGGCGTTCCCTTGCAAGACATTTGTCAGGCAGCTACGTGGGCCTTGCTGCACACGTTTACCAAGCATTACTGCCTTGACAGTCAAGTCCGGAGGGACGGCTTCTTTGGCCGTTCTGTTCTCCGTGACTTTCTGGTGTAATGTGTTTGCAGACCCACCGCCGGGGTTGGTATTGCTGGGGTATCTATTCTAAGGTAAGGAATCTATCACTAACGTGTCTCTTTCAGATGTACAAGTTAATACTTGTGTAACGATATATCTGTAAGAGACATTAGGTAGTGATAGATTCCTTACCGCCCCACGCATCCTCCCTATTCTGCGAACTGGGCACTAGGGTTAAGGTCAGCCCTCTTAGGGCCCTAGTTTTCTGCACCAATGGTCAGTATCTTGCATGGCTCTGCGTTCCTGGCGCGGAAAGTCGTGTACAGAACGGACGTCAGCGTGCATGGGTGGCGCCTAAGTACTCTCCGTGGCGTCATCTCGGCACTTACGACGCCAGTGACGGACGTGGAGCCGCACGACGCCACCTACTGACGCGCAGGGGTACTGCTAACCGAAACTTTCCTGATCCAGTCTGACGCATGGGGATATTCCAAGGTAAGGAATCTATCATTGTCTCTTAGAGATATATCGTTACACAAGTAGTAACTTGTGCTTTAGGGTCAGAGCACTGGTTCTCAGGCCTGGTTAGCAGGCCTCGGTGTACTCTTGAGTTGACAAACCAGTAGCATCATTTGAAAAACACGAGGGTGACCATACAAAAAGAGGCATTTCCTTACACATCCTCTTACCCTGATGTAAACCAGTATAATCCAAAGTGGAGTCTGTGTCCTGGTATATTGAATGTTTTATGAGTGGTATCACAAGTCGCTTCAAAAGCAAATCTTTGAACAAATGGAATGTATAATCTTCTGAGCCCAACACTGACTGGCAAGGCTATGTTCAGATGGTGAATCTGAAGCACCTCAAGTTGCAAACAGATTTTTGCAGGTAAGTAAAGTTTTCCTTTTCAAATGTTGGCCCTTGCAGCACTGGCCTTTCTGGGCATATTTTTTATTTATTTTGCCAGAAGGTTTGAGAAATACTGTTCCAGTGATCACTCTCTAAGCCTTCATTGATGCCTCATAGCACATCTCTGATTTGTTTTTTGCAGGTGAGCCCAGATGTAGTCCTCTTCTCAAATGTATTGTTTTACTTGTGCAAAAGCACCCTTTGGTGCTCCCTCTGAAATGCTCGCAATTTTTGAAATTCAATTTAAAGCAAAGTTTTACATTGATAGATAAATGCTCGTTAACAAATCTGCAGAGCAGAAATTAATTTCTAATGTATTTTAAAGATCTCCATGTTTTACAGAAAGAAACAAGTATAGCATTTTCATTCAATACTTGCAAACCACAAATCGTTAATACACCCAGTTGCCTTCTTGCTAGTATCTTACTGATGACAATCTATTTTCCACATATCCTGATGTATATACATTTAGTAAAGTCAAGTTTTCGAATGCTGTAGGAGAGGGTGCCGTTGTTGTGTGAGTAATTAAACTTAAAATGTGTTACCAACCAGACATTCTTTTTGAAAATATTTAATTTGTTTCCCTACTCAAATATTTTATGAGTAGTGAAACATTAATTTTCTTTTACTATCTTCATGTAGGGTGGGCTTGGTGGAGTCAAAAATTCGGATTCTCGTTGGCAGTCTGGAGAAAAATGAATTCATTACTCTGGCTCATGTGAACCCTCAGTCATTTCCAGCACCCAAGGATAACATAGAAAAGTAAGGCAAGATTTAAGTCTAAAGTAACTGTTTTTGAGAAAATAACCTTTAAATTGGGCCCGTATCATCTGTGCACTAATTTGCTTAATGTGAGTGTTTAGGTTGCGTAGTATTTTGCTGTGGCCATGCCCTCTGCCCTTGTCAACTTTCATTAGTCTTAATATATTTTTTTAATCCCTCAAATAATTCACTGCTTAAGGTAGCTTGTACTCCATCCTCTCTCCAATCCCAGAACAAATGTGAATATGAAGGTCTCTTGGTTGAGATGCCATGCCTGCGCTTTCAATGAATTTGTCTTGCGGTTTTATCATTCTTATTTATTTTTCCATAGGATTGCTTCTTTCTAATTATTTTGTTGGCAACTAATTGTTGTTGTTTGAAGTTATTTGTATTGAATAGTTTTACCACAGATTCAATGCATAGCTGATGGAATGATACCTCTTTGCATGTCATGCCTGCATACATATGTTTTCTAGACTGTTAAGTGATTTCTTAGGGTCAGCTCAACAATCATGTAAGCCCACTGGAAATGCTCCCTATCATTTTGGTTTTGTTGGTCGGAGAGTTCTATGATGCCAATGGGACTCTAAAAGTGTTCTTTTTGTGGGGGTGGCTTAGCTATCGCCTCTACAAACAAAGCAATGTTGTGACTTGTGGTGGCGACAGCATGTTCATAGTTCAGTGTCACAGACTTTACTTGTACCCCTTTGGGAAGAGTGCTACTGCTGTCAGAGGTTGTAGTTACCACATAACTGTGGTTCTGCGTATTTCTCCCTGTGTCCGCCAACCCTAGCTTTAATTTTCCACAAACAGAGGTATTTCTATTGTTTTGGAAGTATTGGACTTTCTGACCCAGGAGGATACCATTTATTGTCACTATGCTAGAAAAAGAGAAAAGACCTCTCTTCAAATACTGCTTAGACTCTGGGCAAAATGTTTTAAATTATATGAATAATCGGTGTACTTGTTGTTATCCTTCCTCACATTGTGATAACTGCAATACTTTCCTCTCTAAAACACTTTAAGATGGGGAAAGGAAACTGGCTTTGGTTTTCTCTGAAAGAAGAAACGTTTCCCTCAAAGTGGATATCACCTTGTCTGGGGCTGATTTTGTGAAAAGCGCTCCTCAAAACACTTCCACAAAGGCAGCACAAACAATATAAGCATGTAGAACTCCTTCTGCTAGAGTTAACATCTTAAGCACCTGCATCCAGTTCCATGAAGGGCAAGTGTAACCCTTCATCCGAAAAGGCATTAAAAAAGGAGTGTGTCAGCCTACTCCGTGAACATCCAGTACTATTGATAGCTTATTGGTTGTCCTGTTTGCATTGTAGATGAAGAGACTTCAGTCAACAACAAAGCCATCATCTGACATTACCTTTGATGACCATCTTGCCAGTAAAGGCTTCAAGTAATATCCCGTTGGCGACTAAGGACATCCTGTCAGCGAAGACCATCCATGATTGTGACACCTTATTTGATGCTCTTGACCTCCTTACTGATGACTGCACCATCAATTGCAATAGTATAGTCAACAGCCCATCGGAAAGAACAGATTTACCTCTTTTTATATAGACTTAGAGGCATCATCAGCCTATTTGCACTCATTAATGAAATTTTCTGCTCATTTACCGATGGATTTCTGATTGATTACTCTAATTGCGTTTTTCTCACCTTTAAAATGCCGAAAAGGATTTTACAGCAATGCTCCCAGATCCACATATAAGCGCCAGTCTTTCTTCTTCTGTGCCAAGGAGACTCAATTGTGTCCCTAGATTTGTATGCTATGTATTTTCATAATTCCTGTAGCCCCATAAGTGTTACCTGTAGTTTATGGTGGAATCGAAACGCTTCCCATTTGATATGCTCCCCTTAGATCTTGTACTCGGGCCCCTTGTATTTACAAGGGTTTTACAGCATGAATCCAATTCTGGATTCACCTGCTGCACATTTATTACTCCATCTAGTGGTTGAGTTAGGAATCTTTGTTAGTCTGTCTTCACTTGTTTTTTTTCTTGTCTTTGTCGTTGACCACCATTTGGTGGCAAGTCCATCCCCTGAGTGAGGTCAGACACGCACCCTTAAAGTTCCTGTGCATAGTCGCCATCTTCAGATTACTTTTTTCTGCGGTTAGGTCTGCAAGCAGGACAGTGAAGCTCCGATGAATTTCCTCAAAACTGCAAAAAACCCTGGCCTTTTTTTCCACTCAAACAACGCACATCACTGGGAAGCACAGCACTCACTATGGAGACCGGGAGCCTTCTCGACAGTTGACCCCACCCATGAGCAACACGTGGTCAAAGAATGCAGAGACATGGAGAACACCCCCTTTAAATTTCCCCGAACCGCCGTAGAAAGCTCACACAGAGGGACCCCCATGAGGTGGCAACATTTTTTTTTCTGAAGGAGCACAGCGGGAACTGTGAGGACTGCGCAGAATTTGCTTTAAAGACCTCGAAGACAAGACTGAAACAGTGACTGACGCAACACGCTATATCCAGTGCCCAGAGGTGCCAGAAACCCTGAAGTACCTAGTCCTCTTCAGAGAAGATGGGAAGGCGAATGTCATGGAGACAGAGCTGGCAGAGGGTGGGAAGTCGGAGCCTGAAGGGATTATCATCGACATCTAAAGGATTGATGCCAAGAGTAGAGTGGCGAGGGATGCCAAGAAAGCCAACTCGCAGAAGTTAATCAAGATTCCTTGTTGCTCAAGGTGGGTTTTCCGCTGTCAGTCGTAGGCTAGCTCGGCTGACTGCTGAACTCATTACATTTTGTGTCTTGTGTCAATGAGCTGCACCTAGGCAGCACACAGAGGATTCGCTTTATTGGGGTCACCCATAGACATGGAAGTATTCAAGATTTCTTTTGTCTCAATAAGTCTGGAACATTTGGGTTATTTTCTTGATGTTTCGGCCTCAATCCTAGGTCTAAGTGAGGACTGAACCGAGGCTACCTTGTGCATTATTCTCATCCCAAACACCAGATGGTGTATGTGGACTCTGCAGAAGAACCTTAGGTTTCAGTGGGCCTAGCATTAAAGCTGACTCACGCTATTCAAATCCAGCAGAAGACGATCCAGGTTCTTTTGCTGTGACAAATGAGCAGCAACCTGATCTGTGGCAGGCAGTCTCCCTTTCCCTGCCTTCTCACTTGTGACAGATGCATCACTTCTGATGTTGCGGGGGTCATCTTGGAAAGGTGGACAATATAAGCCACTGGTCTCCTGTAGAGTGCCAGCTCCATATCAGTCTTTCAGAGATTTGTGCAATCCAGCTGCTTTTTACGGACTTGCTTTTGACCTTCTGATTAAGGCGGGTACAGGTCCTGACTGACAACACAGTTGCCATGTGGTACTGCAACAATCAGGGGAGCTAGAGGTCCTCTGTAACATGTCAGGATTTACTGTGCTTTCGAAGTAGGATGCATCAACAAGGCTTCCTTCTGGTGCCAGCCCCCTGGCGTGAATACTTAATGCTTGATCATATTTCGAGAGACCACGAAGATACCTGAAACTTCATACCGGGTGGGGTAGGACATCTTTGACGATTGGTGCCCTCATGGCTGTATCTTGCACCACCCACAAGAAAGTGCAGAATGGAGACTTATGCAGGCTGGAGTTTTTGCAAAATTGATCTGAGACGCACTCCGCCTGCAGTGGAGAAGCAGCCTTTTGTATGTATTTTGAAAGTTAACTGCTTTCTGAGGATGGTCAGAATGGACAGAGCCATGTACTCTTCATATCCCTGGATTGGGTCAGGAAAGTATGTATCCTAATCTCTTGAGCCTGAGCATTTGTCTTCTGAACGGGCTACCCTTTTGGGAGGAGGTCCTTCCTCAGCAACAGGGCAGGGTCCTGCCCCCGAGTCACCACAAACAGAGTTTTGATTTACTGTCTGAAGTGGATGTGGTCCACACGGCAATATGTCCATCGACCAAATCCATCTATTCAAGACACTAGGAAAAGTTTGTTGTCTTGTGTAGGGACCATCAGATTGACCACTTGCAAACCAAGTTGGCAGATGTTTTATTGTCTATTTCGTCTCGGGCCCAGCACGGATTTGCGATGGGCGCAATAAAGGTGATATATCTGTCTGTTTGGCCATTCTGTTCTTTGTTCTTTTTTCTATTTTTTTCAAATCAGTTATGATGCAGTTCCTGAAAGGTTAAACACACAGGTTGGCACCAAAGCCTTTCATCATTTTGTAATAGTACATTAACTTGGTACTCCTGTTTCTGATGTTTACACTGTGTGTATCTCCGCTTACTTGTTTCCTGCGGCTGCAAGGAAACCTGGCAGCCAGCTGAGACGCCGGTTGGGAGCTTAGCAGGTGAGTGCTGTCTGGTAGCGTAGCTTCTACTCACCTCCGCCTGTCTTCGTTCCTGACTCCACCGCGGGTGCCGGTGTTGATGCGTTTCACTTCTGTGGCCGCCCCCGCTGGCGCGGGGTGAATGGTGGGTCCACGTTCTCCACCCTGGACGTAGCAGCAGTAGCCCTGCGCGACTTGGCTGGTTCTGCGGCTACAGGGGAGGGACGTGAACAGAGGTGGCAGGCGGCACAAGCTGCCTGCTTTTGGAGAGGGACTTGATAACTTTGGCACAGTGGGAGAGAACAGAGGCGGCCATAGGTGAGCAGCAAGTTTCTACTGTAAAGAAGCAGAGCCATGAAGAAGAAAGTAGCAGTGCTGCACAGATTGAGTCAAACGGTCTAAAACAGCTAGAGCCACAGACGGAAAGTCCAGAAGGATGCAAGCAACCTAGTTCTAAAACTATAGGGAGAATACAGACCCATTCTGACAAGCGTTATATGCTAAGATCACATATTTGCTCTCCGTGGGTGTTGAAAGAGGGTAGAGGCGTTGGTAAAAGTTCCTCCTAACCCCCAGTGAAATTGCAGGTTAGACTGAGGAAAATTAGAACAAACACTGGTCCTAATAGAGATCCACCTTGAAAAAGACCACAACCAACCTGGTAAATGTAGCACAGCTAAAGGGGAAACAAACTACCGTGGTCCTAAAGCCACAGAAAATTCCCCTCTCATTTAGATCATATTTTAAGGTTAGGACCAACGCAAGAAGTGCTTAGGATAGCATAGATAGCATGGAAAGTAAAAAATTCACCCCGAGCAGGAACGTTCGGAGAATAGAGTAAAAATGATCGACGCAAAGAATACACCTATGAGTGTCTCTGGTACACCCTTCGTCCACCCAGAAGTCAAGACACATATCTGATTTTCTCTCCTGAGGCCGGAGGAGAAGGAGGAAACACTTTGGAGCAGTATATGGGGGACTGTTGGGTCACCAAGCCCTGAGGGAGCAGGCGTGAGTGTTAGCAGCTTTTATAGTAAGGATGCGGTGCAGGAGATGCTGAGCTGCCTTTCCCATGAAATTAAAGAACGCTTTGACATTTCTGAGGCAAATCGAAAGGAAATTCGGGTAACTTGCTTGAACGTGGAAGGAAAGATGGAAGGTTTTGCCTTGCGAGCACAAGAGTTGGATCCTGGTGTACAAGATCTACAGGCCAAAGCTCAAACGAATACACAAGAGGTGGAATGGCTGAAGCAAGGAGAAGAGGGTATTATCGGAAACACTTGAAAGGTTGGAAAATAATGCCAGGAGGAATAATATTAGAATACTGGGTGTTGCTGGGGTTGGGAGGTTCAGACATCAATTCATTTGTGATAAGAATGTTGAAAAATTCCATCCCACAGGAGGTTGCACCGTTAAATCTAGATGTAGAAATTCAATGGATACACAGAGACCCTTTCCAGCTACATCCTGGTCGTAAATTACCACGAAAGATCCTGGTAAATGTTTTATTGTACTCTGTGAAAGAGAAAATTCTGGGGCTAGCTCTAAAAGAAAAGTCACTGCAAGCATTGGGTGCCTCCTATAGAGTCAGATGGGATATCTCTTAAGAGACAGTGGTTGACAGTGGGAACTTGGAAGCAGAATGTTTAAGTTAAAGAAACTGGGAGCATCTATACAAATGAGATTCCCTGCTTTTTTTAGAAGTGATGTGGCAGAACAAGATGCATAACTTCAGACCCAGTTGAGGTGGAAACATTTATTGAGGAAGCAAAACTAGGGAATACAAGCAATAGATAGATGGCAAGTGGTGGGGTGGGGCGAAGGTATTATAGGCTCTGCCCCCAACATGAGCTCAGTAGGCAGCAGTGATGCCTAAAAAAAATTGTTGGGAGGGTTTCCACGAGAGGGTGCACTAGTGGTGTGGAGCATGAGGGAAAAAAATGTCTTGTCCTCTTGCCCATCAAAATAATGTTTCTTTTTGTGATCTCTTCTGCATGTCATGTCAGTGAACTGACGTGGCTATCTAATAGAGACCTCTAGCCACAGATTCCTTAATTTTGAGTTTCCCCCAGGTGTCAGACAGGATCTGGAAGATTTTCCGTGCCGGAAGTGACGTTGAAGAACCAAATAGGCACCACCCAGGCATGCTGACGTCACTTCGTTTCTTTCCACGCCAGCCAGCACTGACTCGACAGGACTTCCTCTCAGTCAGTTTTTGACTGAACTTTTTCAATGTTTTGGCAAGTTTTTGAGGTTTTTCCTCCTGGTGTGTCGAGGATTTTATTGCGTAAGACCGCATTCAAGCTCTGCAGAGCCTGTCACCGCCTGATGTCGGTGACGGACCCGCACCTCGTCTGAGACCCATTTGGCTCCAGGACAGTCAGGAAATTAGCTATACAAGGAGGCGTGTTGAACCACCATGCTAGTTACATGCCTAAGGTGGACTGCTTGATGTGCTCTCCCAGATCTGGGGGAATCCTGGGATGCAAATCTCCTGCCACCAGGAGATTGGATGGTAGCATTGTACTTGCAGGATGCCTATTTGCATATTCCTGTCTTGCCTGTCCACTTGCACTATCTGCAGTTTATGGTAGGCCACAAGCATTTTCTGTTTACTGTGCTCCCTGTGGCCTTACCAGCACCCTTCGGGAGTGTTCAAGTGGTTGCAGCGAGAATCCCCTCGAGGCAAAGGTTAAGCACACAAACGAACGATACCTGAGAGATAAAAGCAATAGGAATAAACCGGCTTTGGGACAGGCTCGTCAGGAGATGCAAGATTACTGCTATTCTAAAGTTTACACTGCTAATTCGGCCTGTCCAGAGAAGGTCTATGAAGAGAGCGAGTTTACAGGCAAGTTTTTAGCCTGGCAAACAAAGGATAAACATGCCCAGAATAGAGTTCTTGCATAAAGTGATAAACTCACTTAGAGTCGTATTACAGATGAAAACATAATACAATGTGAGTTTGTCAGGCATTATGAGTCTATTTATTCCATTAGACAAGAAGTGGATAGCACAAAACTAGATTCTTTTTTTAGTGGATTCCAAATTCCAAATCTAACTATGGATCAATCTTCAAGATGGCCGATGTGACGACACAAGAAATAGGAGCGGTTCGAACTATGGCCAATGGCGAGGCTTGCGGGGAAGATGGCATTCCGATTGAGTTTTTAAAAACGTTTACCATAAGTCTGAATAAGGAACTCGTGCTACTGGCCAAATACCATCTTTTAGAACAACAATGGTTGTTAGCCTTTTTAAAAAGATAAAGATAAGGAAGATATAAACTCCTATAGACCCATTAGGTTGTTGAATTCTGATTATCAGATTATCGCCAAATTGTTGGCTAACAGAATCAGCAACTGTACAGGGTCTATAATCCATAAGGATCAATGCGGCTTTGTTGCAGGGCGGCAATTACCTTTTAACACCATCTTCCTCATTGAAGCACTGGAATATTATAAACAGAATAAAATACCGTCCCAGATAATGCTTTTAGATGCAGAAAAGGCTTTCAACCTTGTCTGCTGGGAAAGCTTATTCTATTTATTGGCCAAATTTGGTTTTCCCCCCAAACTGATCAGTTATCTCAATTTATGAGGGGGCTACGGCTCAAATTATTGTGAATTCCAAGAGGGTTGGTGCTTGTGGAGTAGTTAGGGGGACAAGACAAAGCTACCCGCTTTCCCCCTTGCTCTTTGTCTGTTTTATAGATCCTCTAGCAATAGCCATCAGCTCTTTAAGTTGCACAACATCTCCAATGACCTGCATGACTAATATCAAATTGTATGCAAATGATATCGCCCTATTTTTAAAACCTGAAAGGGAAGTGCAATTGCATTTTTTTTATTTATTTCAGGAATTTCAAGCCATTGGGGGCTATAAAATCAAAACATCTAAGACCGAGATCATGCTTTGCAGTTGCTCAGCCGAGTCACTATTAACAGATCTAGTCTTATTAATTAACTCACAGCCTAAGAGATATTTAGGGATATACGTTACGGGAAATATTAATGATCTTTACTCCCTAAATTATATCCCTCTTATTAATAAATAAAGAATACATTGTTAAAATGGAAAGAACTTCCAGTCTCGCTGATAGGCAGTGTAGCTATTATTCACTTGGTTCTTCCACTATGTAATTTTTTGTTTTTAGCAATTCCCAATGCAGTCCAAATAAATTTCTTCAAGGAAGTCCAAGGCCTCGTCTCTACATCGATATGGGCAAATAAGACGTCAAGGTTGTCAATGGAAACACTCTTTAGGCCAATGTCTGAAGGGGTACTACCTCTTCCTGATTTGAAGGAGTATTATGCCAATTTTGCACACAGCTTCTATAGATCCACAAAGGTTTTAAATATCGATAGGTATGATAATTTTTTCTTAGATCTGATTTACAAGGAATATGTAAATCAAGATTTTATGTGCTTAACAAAAAAAAAAAGTAAGATATAAAACCCTCCAATGGTGCATTCAATGGAAAAAAACAGCTGTTTAGGCATTTCTCTTTTTTTAATTTTTTTTTTATTAATCCTCATCAGGAAAACAAAATATATACATTTATTTGCTTTAACATATATATCTAATACAACAACAACAAAAAAAAACTTCCATTAGGTCTTAATCTCTCAAAGTAAACGACGAGATGCAAAACATAATTTGTATAAAATTTCCGAGAGAAGAGAAAAAATGATGACAGATCTAGAGAAGGAGACATAAATAAATATAAGGACACGTATAAATAATGGTTAAACAGTTTCCACACCGCCATCTATAATCCTATCTGAATAGGCATGTGCCTACCCCCTCTAGAGTTAGCCTTCTAGTTTAAGTTTCCATTTTTCAACTGGGGCCCATATCCGTTTCCCAAGCTGCTTTGCATTCATTCCTTTTTTTTCATATAAAGCTTTCTCTAGGGTATAAATAGCTAATAATTTTGAAAGCCATTGTTGAAACGAAGGGGGATTCACATCTTTCCAGACTGTTGCAATACAAAGCCGACTCAAAGTCATTGCGATAAACAAAAATTCTTGATGGGGTACATTCTGCCCCTCCTTTACCACCCCAAGAACCATGATCTCATTAGTTAAATTGATAAAGATCCCCAATTCATTTTTAAAGAAATTTTCCATAGCCTGTTTAAAGGGATCTAAATTAGGACAGGCTGCAAACATGTGTATCATGTCTGCCTCCAAGCTCTGACATCTTGGACAGGAGATCCCACTCGTACCCCCCCAACGGGCTATTCTATGCGGAGTATAATATAATTCATACAAAGTCTTATAATATTGTGCCTGTAAATTTGCGACCTTTAAGACAGTATTTCCAAACCTAAGTGATTTTTCGCCCTCGTTCCCGACTAGGTTTAATTTAGTTCTCCATTTATCAAATACCTTTCCTCTATCATCCTCGTTATATTGACATAATGCACCGTAAAGTTGAGAGATTGAACATCCGTCCTCATCTCGAACAAGTTCAATCAGATCTATCCTATTGTACTTACAGTTACCTGTTTGTTTTCTCTGCAAAACTGATCTTATCTGTAAATATTTAAAAAAATCTGTGTCCAAATTATATAATTGTTGCGCCCTTTAAAATGTTATTAATCCTGACTGATCCATAATATCTCCGATCGTACAAACCCCAAGATTATCCCAGCGCCTCATCACTTCGTTGTGGAATACATCTGGGAGAAGTTCATTCATATATAAAGGGGTATAAAAATTCATTCTCCCTAATTTAATTTTTTTCCGGATAATTGACCAGACTGAAATGACAGCCCCCAACAACTTGAACTTCGTTCTTTTATAGTAGTTTAACTCCTTATATGTAAGAAGTCCTTTGTTGGAATCCAAGACCAACAGATCGTAAATATACCTGTGCTACCCCTCCAGGTATCTTTTGTATTCCCACCTAGGAATCCTCTACAATACTGAAGGACTGAAGCAAAATAATATGCCTTAAAATCAGGAACTGCCAGTCCCCCCCGATCTCTAGGGAGTGCCAACATCTTTATGGCTCTTCGAGTTCTACCCTTAGCCCAAATGAAGCGATTACACATCCCCTCTATTTCCTTGAACCAATTAGTAAATAATAAAGGAATTGTACGGAATAGATACATAATGTTTAGGCATTTCTCGATCCCCATGTTAAATGCAGAAACTTACGTTTCCGACATCTATGTAGGCAAAGACTTACTACTAGATCCAATAACTTTGGCGAACTGGAGAAGTCAGAGATTTAGAAAATAGGAGGTTTTCTGCAGGGAGAGTGGAAAACCTGGTCTGAAATTGAACCACTACTTCAGCATAGCAAAGGTATTATGCAATGGTTTTTTGTTAGGATCAAATATTTTTTTGTCAGAACTTAACCCTACACTGATCAGTAATCTTATTAATGTTGTAGGTTGTCTGATAAACCATATACATCGCTTTTCAATAAGTGGTTGGGTCTCACTATTTCGGACTCAAGAAGAAGACAAACTCTGTCAGGCACAGAGAAAGTGGGGAAAATCAAGAAGGGTTATTCATCTCCAATGCAGAATGGCACCAGATTAATAAGTTCAAAAGTTCCCTGCTGAAAGCAGCCAATTTTAAGCGGATGCAATTTTATACCAAATAGCTGCTGTATCGTACACCAGATTTTTTGCAGAAAATTAATCCCAGATTAGTTCAATTTTTTTTAGATGCAACTTAGATGAAGGAGGAAATTGGAGTCATATCTGTGGATGTTGGAAATTAGAGGGATTCTGGGAAATAAACAAATATTGTCCAAATACACTGAAAGTCTCACAGATTCTAGATATTCAGACTATGGTGCTAGGTTATTCTGCAGAATTAACAGCAACTATTAATAAAAAAAAAGATATTCATTTTGGTCCTGGCTACACGGTCGTTGATTCTGCAGAGATACAGTTTGGCGTATATTCCAACATTTACACAGCTAGTCGGTAAATTGGGTAGAATTAAGGATCAGGAAAGAAAGTATGCTCTGAGAGCATGCTCCTTTGGGGAGGTTATTATGTTGGAAACAGCTATATGTTAAAAATATGGTTAAATTAGATTGTACATTCAAGGAAGCAAACTAAGGCACTTTATCATTGTGGTTTTTATGGTGTATGGTGTTTAAAACACCGATTCACACCTTGTGGGTATGCTGCTTGTTGTCTAAATGAATTGTTTTATTTTCTTAATGTGTTTTGTATTTAAGATTTATGAACTGTCTCCATATAAAAAATATATATAATAAAATAAACCGTGGTTGCAGCTCATCTGCGGAGATTAGGGCTGTTAGTCTTCACTTATCTCGAGGACGGGCCGCTGAAGTCCATGCTGTCATCTCCCACCACCAGACTACAGCAAACCCACTGCACTCTGAGGTTCACTATCAATGTGCCGACTTCACACCTGACTCCTCTCAGAAGCTTCCTTTCATCCAAGATGTTCTGGACATGATGCAGTGTTGGGCTTATCCTTCCAAGCAGAGAGTTCAGGATATTCAGGCTATGATACCAATGTTTCTGCCTCTATCCTGGGTTCCGGTGACACTGACTGAGTTGGCTGTGTCGTGTAGTTTACACTAATCAGTAGGATCTGCGCATTTGTGGATGACAAACTTAGGAAGGTTCCATACTGATTCCATGCCCCTCCCCCTCAGGGTATGTCATCCCTTGGACCGGCTAGCTTACTGTGCCGCCATAAGCCCCCCTAAATCTTTGACAGGGAGCGAACAGTTCTGGCAACTACTGAACATGACATCCCTGTTCCCTCAGGAATCGTGGTGACATACCTAGAACCTTTCGATCTGACACTCGTGCTCTCTCTCCGAGAAAAAGAAAAAAAATCCACGAAGGAACGTTTTTCGATAATTATTGAGCCAACGTGATTCTTGTATAGAAAATGTGCTGCAATGATCAATAAACAGAAGCAGACAGTTATAAGTGTCAAGGAATAAAACGGAGTTCCACCATCTTGCTTAGACAACTTTTATATGCATTCATATACAGTTTTATAAAAGACCAGCGTACTCCTACTCCCTAACCTACGTGTCTAAGGTCTAAATGTATGGTCTGCCAAGAAACCTCCTTCTGGATGATCTAACCCCTTTTACTTTGTGGGGAAGAGTGTAGGACCCCATCTTGGTCACAAACTGGACACTCCTCACGGAGATTTCAGTCAGCTGCCGCACGAAAGCTTCAGCATGCAGGGACCCCTCAAAGTCAGCAGAAGTGTCTACTCTGATTATACTTGGGAAACAAAAGGTTATATATAGAAAAAAGGCATCCTTGACTTGAGCCGAGATTGTGATGAGGCTGCCATTGTTTGTATTCCACAGATAGGTGTTTTCTTCAGATGGACATAATACCAAACACATTTGTGTAACACACGTGAGGGCCTTGTACAAAATGCAAAGTTAGTGCGTAGTGTTCTCACAAAGTTCTTTAGCAGCAAGGTCGTTATTTCCAAGAAACGAACCCAAGTGTCACAAATGTAACTGCGTGTCAAAAGTCATTGTGACAAAGTAAAGGCAGTACAAGGAAAGGCCCGTGTACATGTAAAATGGCCATATTTCCTAACAGGCCGAACTCGGTCACATGACAGCTGGGCCTCATGGGCGCCTACATCCTGCCGGTGACACATGCTCGATGGCTTATGCGGACTGTGCAATGGGACCTGAAGTAAGTTGGCTCAGTATCGGGGGAATCTATCTGACATGGTCCAGATCTCGGAGGGAACTTTATAAAATCTGCAATGGTGGCTAACTTACCATGATTGGGTCAGAGGCAGAGCCCTTTCCCTTCTCCAATCAGATCCGACACTAGTGACAGATACCTCACTCCTTGAATCAGGCGGTCATCTGGGAGTGATGGAGATCAGAGGACTCTGGTCTCCGGCAGAATCCCGACTCACCGTAACTATGGTGGAGCTCCATGCGATCCAGCTGCTATTGATCGCATTTCTGCCTTCCATCAAGGGAAGGCTAGCACAGGTGTTCACGAAGAACATCACCACCATGTGGTACTGCAACAAACAGGGTGGGGTGGTGAACCCTTTGTCAAGAGACCTTGAACTTCTGAACTTGACTGGAACAGCAGGCCATATCCCTGGTGGTCCAACATCTAGCTGGCACTCTAATTGCCAGAGTAAACTAGCTCAGCCGTAGATGCCTAGCGGATCACGAATGGTGTCTCTACCCTGATGTGGCGCAAGGTTTCTTTCAGCAGTGGGGAGAGGCTTGATTCTATATGTTTGCCTCTGCGGAGAACGTGCAATGTCAGCAGTTTTGTGCATTGGAGTTTCCAAGGGGACTCTCGTTCTGAGACGCTTTTTGTCTCGAGTGGAGTTCAGGCCTCCTGTACACCATTCTGCTTATGCCACTCCTGCCCAGAGTTCTCAAGAAGATCAAGAATGACTGGGCTCAAGTCATTCTTGTGGCTCCGGACTGTGCACGGAGTGTGTGGTATCCCGAGCTACTGAGCATGATCATCGATCCTCCAATCAGGCTCCTGCTTCAAGATGTTCTGTCACAGCAACAGGGGAGGGTTCTTCATCTGAACCTGTCCACTCTCCACCTTCTTGCGTGAAGATCGAACAGCACTCCATTTGAGCCTCTCTGCAATTGTTCCCTCAGGCTTTTCACACTGAAAACAGCCTTCCTTGTAGCAATTGCATCTCCTCCGTAGAATGAGTGAGCTGCAGGCCTCATCTAAGCCGCCTTACCTCTCAATCTATCTTGACAAACTGGTGCTTCGCCCGAGGGCCTCCTTTCTACCAAAATTAGTCACCCCATTTAATGTAACCCAATCCTATGACCTTGCCTACCTTTTACTCTTCTCTGCAACCCTTCAAAGAAGAGGGTGGGTGACCAACTCTTCATGGGGTATGTTGGTGCGAAGAATTGTGGGTCGTTGCAGAAGCGGACTATCTCCAGATGGGTCGTGCTCTTCATCAAAATCTCCTACGCACCGGCAATGAAGCAACCTCCTGAGGGTTTGCGGGCTCATTCCACGAGAGCTAAAGCTGCGACTGGTGCATTAGCACTCGTAATCCCGGTCCTGGATATCTGCCAGACAGTAACTGGGGCTTCTCTTCACACATTCACCTGTCTGAACAGTTCGGTCCGCAGGGATGGGCACTTTGCTTGCTCCGTCCTCCAGGACTTTGTCGTTTGAAATTAGTTCGCAGACCCTCTTCTGGGGATATTATTGCTTGGGCATCTATGTAAAGGTAAGAAATCTGCAGCTAGAAGTCTCTATCAGATAAACAAGTTACTTATCTTCAGTAACACCTCATCTGGTAGAGGCTATATCTAGCCGAAGATTTCTTACCGACACACCCATCCTCCCGCTCTGTGGACAGATTTCTAGGGACAGGTCTTACCCCTTTCAGGGCACTGGTTTTGAAACATCAGTGGTCAGTGTTGTTCATGGCTCCGCGCTTCTGGCATGTAAAGTTGTGAAAAGAAACGGACGTCTGTGAACCTGGGTGGCGCCTATGTTGGCACAGCAATGTCACTTCCAGTGCGATGACTCCAATGACTGACGTGGAGCCGATTGTCGCCAACTCCTGGCTTGCAAGGGTACTGCTCTTGAAAAACCTTCCGGATGCAGTCTGACACCTGGGAGAAATTCAAAGGGTAATGAATCTGCAGCTAGACATCGTCTCTATCAGATAAGGTGTTACTGAAGGAAAGTAACTTCTTTTTTTAGCGCTGCTTCCGTTCAACACCTTTTTGCATGACAAAGTAGTGCCGAGGACCCCGTTTTCTCTCCTGCTAAAGTTATATCACTCTTCCATGTGGGCCAGTCCACCCTTTCTGCGTTTTTTCTCTTCCCTACATTCCTCAAAAGAGGGGCTCCAGAGGCTTGGTCTTAGGAAAACCCTGTACATTTATATCGAAAACACAAAGAAGTACTGTGAAGATGATCGGCTCTTCATAGGATTTGTCTGTGCAAAGTGGAACCGAAAAGGAGGATCTCCTGTGCATTAAGATATACTATGCACAGGCCAAAAAGGAACCCCCTAATGGTGTAGGTGTCCATTCCAATTAGGCTAAGGCCACCGCAACGGCTTTAGCGAGGGGTGTTTCTATCTTGAATGTCGTTCCAGGAGCTACAAGGGCGTCCATGCCCACATTTACCAAGAACTACTGCCTCGACTGACTGGTATGATGAGAGGGTCATTTTGCCAGCTCGGTTTAGTAGGACGTTTTGGATTGCTTGGTTATCTATTCTGCCAGGGAAGAGTCTGCAATTTGGAGTATCCATCAGAAGACTCCTATAGTAAGTGTCCGACGTTTCCCAAAAACATTGTAGTATACCATGGTCTGAAGATGGGATTAGATTGGTGGGAGACCTGTAGGCAAATCGTTCGATCCTAACCTATGATTCCCTGTGAGAGTGGTTTGTTTTAGGTGTGGGATCGCTCATGACACAATCCACTGCAAAGCGCAGCGAGAGTGACCTGTGCTGAGAAGGATAACGAGGCACCAAAACATTAACTAAAATGCTGAGACATGGAAAGAGCAGGCATGAGGCTACTAGGTTGCACACAGCATTGGTGGCAACTTTTCATTTGATACTAAAATTTAAATGGGAGGAAAAAATAGATCTGGCACTCTATGAAAGCAAGTGGCTTACAGTACTAGAATACAATTTAAAGGTCATTAGCAATTCACCTTTTAAGTTTTGCAGATTTAGATCTAATCTTGTCTCCTATGAAATGTATATTGGGCCTCCAGCACGGAACCATAAATACTAGGCCGATTGGTTAATTTATTCGCCTTCCAATAGTAATCACCAAAGGAAATACAGTGATGGGTTGGAAGGCCTGCAAACCCGTAGGCTAAAAAATGTCACTGTGATGATATGGACAATAGCTTAAGTAGCAGTACTGAAGGCCCCTGCATGAGTAACTGGTCAATGATGTTGACCACAGTGACTAAGATACCTTGTTATTGGCTGTTTTAAATATACCAGATGAACAGCCACCTTGAAGATGCTTTTGTCAAACAATAACTTAATCGTGCATGTCTGTTAGTATTTTAGAAACAGAGCTACTGGAATTATGCAACAGCTGGGGCCCAAATTATTCTGCTGGGCTCACTAAATTATGTGACAAGAAAAGGCAAATGATGTGGCTTAATGCGCCACATTTTGTGATAGTATTATTTCATCATTTTGTCATTTTTACAAATTAACACTGTGTGGGCAAAGGTTTCACTGCATTATTAACAGTTTAAACACACTAGTAGATCAGTAAGCAACTGAAAGGTGAAGAGTTAACCTTTACGAAGGTCCTTCTACTGCACAGCAGCACATCACTATGCTTATTAGTACCTTTTGATCCATTTGAGCTATAGACACTATAGAAACTAAATGTTTGAGGCATATGAGCTGCAGATCACACACTTGGCATTAGATCGCCATCTGGTGTTGGGCTCGGATGCTTGCAACTTATTGTTATCTTGGAAGAAGTCTTTGTAGTCTCGAGATAGGGGACTCCTCCCTTGAACGATAGTGCGCATGGGCATCGACTCCATCCTCAGATTGTTTTTTCCGCCATTGGGTTCGGATGTAACTTTTGCGCTCCGGTTTGAAACTTATCTTTCAAACTTCAACATGCACAACTTCATCAAATTCTTCAGATTGACTTCGAACATCGAAATCTTCTCGCCTTTCGCCGCTTTGATTCCAGTCGTTGACGCGGGCCGCTGGGCCTATCGACGCCGTAAGGCCCACGGCTCATGGAAAGGACGCCGTTCAAAAAATGCCCGCAGTGTGGAGTGAAGTTTCCACACAGTGACCATCATAAGGTCTGCAACCTCTGCCTCTCGATACAACACGACGAGTCCAACTGCCCAGCCTGCGCCTCTTTTCGATCAAAAAAGACTATTCGAGCTCGTCGGGCTCGACGACACATCATGGCACAGAGATCAGCTCCGGAACCAGAGGGCATCTTCGAGGGTCCAGATTTCCCCGAAGAAGATTCTGAAGATCTGGAAATCGTGTCAGAGGCAGAAGACTCGGAAAACCCAATCACTCCTGGTCAACGAGTGATTATTACTGCCCCTACCCCAACCCCACCACCGAAACAAAAGGCACTGATCAAGACTTCGCCTGTTGGCCCTAGTTGCGACCAAAAACACACTTCAGAACCCCGGGCCCGGATCCGAAGAAAAAAGACCAGCCTTCCGGTAGCTCGGGACCGAGCAAACTGCTTGTAATAGTCCCACCGGCACCTTCGCCACCAAAATCGAAAGAACGATTGGCTCCGAAATCGGCTCTGACTTCTTCCATGCCCAAAGACAAATCGGCCCGAACACCTCGAGGCCCATAGATAAACCGACTTCGAACACTTCTAAGCCTAAGGATCACATCGGCTCCGAAACCAAAACCTTCGGAACTCAAAACCAAGCCTAAGGATTCTACCACGCCTCCTAAGGCCAAAGAGCATAAAACTCAACAGCCCCGCTCCGAACCAAAAAAATCTGCCCCGAAAGCGGTTGTCGAGGAAGAGGAACTCTTTCATCTGGATCCTGTCGATCCCAGACAGAAAAAAATCTACATTAACCCTAAAACAGGACATGTCATAGCTGTACCATGCAAGAAGAGGAAGTTAGACACAGCATACGCCCCTCCAGTGCCTGTCAAGAAGGACTCTGCTACATCACCTATGCCTCCTTCTCCTGTACTTCCTTCTAACCCTCTTCCTCTCCCTAAACCTGTTACACCACCTCTGCCTGTAACTTCTCCACCACATACACCACCACCAGATCATGATGATGATGATGATGATGATGACCTAGGGGTGGGGGGAGACCCCAATGATCCGTTCACAGATCCAGACGACCCACCACAGGACGATTGGAATTATCCAATAGATCTACCAGACCTCCCAAACCCTCAGCCATACCCAACAAAACCATCACCCCAGACAATAACATTGGTTTTGGACAGTTGATCAATAGGGCTGCCATTTTTCACGGTGTGACAATGCACTCAGACACTGCAGAGGAAGATTTCCTTTTAGATATATTTGAACAGTTCCAAAAAACTGTACAAATATTACCAGTGATTAAAGGGGTCATTAAACATGCCCCTGACGTATTCAAAGATCCCGTACGAGCCAGGATTCTTAATCCTAGGATCGATAAATGTAGCCCTGCCCCCGACGACCCTGCGTACATCAAAGGACAGCTGCCTCTGGATTCACTAGTAGTTTCCAACGCTAAGAAGCGTGCCAATTCACAAACCTCCGGGGATGCACCACCCCCCGGATACAGAATCCAAATTACTAGACTCATCTGGCAAAAGAGTAGCTGCGCAGGCGGCCAATCTAGGGTGCATAGCCAACACTCAAGCATTGCTGGCTCGATATGATCTCGATATGATAGGGCCTATTTTGACCAGCTAGAAACCCTATTACAGCATTTACCTGACCAATATAAACCTCAGGCAAACAATTTAATCCAAGAGGGCAAACTAATAACAAACGCCTCAATCAAATGTGCCCTTGTTGCAGCAGACACTGTCTCTAAGTCCATTAATTCCAGTGTATTGCTCAGACGACATGCCTGGCTACTCATTTCAGGCTTTAAACAAGAGGTCCAGACAACCATTCTAAACCAGCCGTTCAATTAAGAACAACTTTTTGGACCGGCTGGACACAGACTGCGAAGTCCATGGGAGCGTTACAGTCTCCGCAAACAAATTGCTCCTTTCGTCGCACCTTTTATAGAGGAGCCTCCAAAAACATGGGCGCAGATACCTCATCTTCTTTTAAAAACACCACCCAAACATCCCCCAATAGAAGATTTTTTTAGAGGAAGATACAGATGTAATAAAAATAGGGGAGAGGCCGAGGTAAAAACAACACTCACACCCCCCTGCTGCTAAACAGTTACTTCCCTCCACTCCCCCAGACCATTCCACTCCACTCGGGGGAAGGTTATCACAGTTCCTACCTGTCTGGGAATCCATCACAACAGACAAGTGGGTAAGAGAAATTATCCAATATGGTTACTGCCTGGAACTTGCAGCTACCCCCCCCCAAACATACCACCCAAGCAACGTCCAATGTCCACAGAACATCTTACACTTCTAAGACAAGAAGTTCTCTCGCTGCTTCAAAAGCAGGCCATAGAGCCAGTCCCATTACTACATCAGGGAACAGGGGTTTATTCCCTGTATGTCCTAATCCCCAAAAAGGACGGGACCCTAAGGCCAATACTCTACGTCGGACCCCTCAATCTGTACATACACTCAGATAATTTTCTCTTGACCACTCTCCAACAAGTGCTTCCACTACTCCAACAACAAGGCTTCCTTGCCTCACTAGATCTCAAGGACGCCTACTTCCACATTCCCATACATCCTGCTGACAGGAAGTATCTAAGGTTCGTAGTGGACGGGCAACACTATCAGTTCAAAGTCCTTCCATTCGGAGTCGCCACCGATCCCAGAGTATTTACCAAATCTCTTGCAGTGGTAGCAACACACCTAAGAAGACAACAAATCCATGTCTTCCCATATCTGGACGACTGGCTAATAAAGCCAAATCATTCAACCAGTGTGTTCAACACACATCAAACCGTCCAAACACTGCACAACTTGGGGTTCACAATCAACTATACCAAGTCGCAACTCCAACACTCTCATGTACATCAATACCTAGGGGCCACAATAAATACTTCCACAGCTCTAGCATATCCCAGTCCAGCCAGAATAGCCAGTATACAAACTCTCATCAACAAATGTCAAGCCCAACACTCTCTCCGAGTCAGAGTGTTCATGCAACTCATAGGCATGATGGCATCTTGCATATTTATTGTACCTTATGCAAGACTTCAGATGCGTCCCTTACAGGAATGTCTGGCACATCAGTGGATTCAGGCTCAGGGACAACTCTCAGATCTGGTGTTGCTGGACTGCCGCACACATTGCTCTCTGCAGTGGTGGAACACAACAAACTTATCCAAAGGGCAGCCGTTCCTCGAGCCTGTTCCACAGATAGTACTAACAGACGCATCACTCACAGGATGGGGAGCACACCTCCTCAATCACACAACTCAGGGCAAATGGACCACTCAACAAAAAGTGCTCCATATCAATCATCTGGAACTGCTAGCAATATTCCTAGTTTTAAAATCATTCCAAGTTCATGTACAGAACAAGGCTTTCCTAATCCGGACGGACAACATGACAGCCATGTATTACATACAGAAACAAGCTGGCACACATTCTCTACAGCTGGCTCTGCTAGCGCAGAACATTTGGAGGTGGGCCATCCCACAAAACATATACCTGCTTGCAGAAAACCATCCAGGAGTTCACAATCAGATTGCAGATCTGGTAAGTTGACCGACACAACAGATTCACAAATTGGAACTACATCCGCAAGTTCTTCTACCATTTTTCCAAATGTGGGGCCAACGAGACATAGATCTGTTTACCAAACGCAAAAATGCCCAAAGTTCGCCGCCAAGATTCCACACCCGCTGTCCAAGGGCAATGCGATATGGATGAACTGGTCAGGCAGATTTGCGTATGCTTTTCCGCCACTCCCACTGATTCCACTAGTGGTACGCAAGCTCCAACAACAATCTCTAAAAATGATCCTAGTGGCTCCCACATGGGCACGCCAACCGTGGTTCACAACACTGTTAGAACTCTCACTAGTCCCACACCAAAAACTACGCCTCTCCCCTTAACTACTAACGCAGAACCATGGAGAGATAAGACACCCTGATCCAACTCAAATGAATCTGGCGATCTGGCTCCTGAAGTCCTAGAATTCGGTTATCTTAACCTTCCACCGTACTGTATGAACATAATTAAAGAAGCCAGGCGCCCTACCACCAGAGCTTGCTATGCAGCAAAATGGAAGAGATTTGCCATTTACTGCACTAACAATCGTATCGATCCACTGGATGCGTCCATCCAGAACATAATTTGCTACTTACTACACTTGCAAAGATGTAATTTAGCATACTCATCCATTCGTCTACATCTAGCAGCACTTGCCGCTTACTTTCAAAACAGACAACACTTGTCACTTTTTTTCGGGTCCCAGCTATTAAAGCCATTATGGAGGGCCTTAAAAGGATCATTCCTCCCAGATTACCACCCTCTCCGGTATGGAATCTCAACATTGTACTTACTAGGCTCATGGGACCCCCATTTGAACCTCTACACAAATGTGAACATCAGTTCCTCACATGGAAAGTAGCATTCCTTATTGGAATCACCTCTCTCAGAAGGGTGAGTGAGATACAGACTTTAACCATACAAGAACCCTTCTTACAAATACATCGTAACGAAGTGGTTCTCAGAACAAATTCAAAATTCCTTCGTAAAGTCATCTCTGCATTTCACCTTAACCAATCAGTGGAACTGCCGGTGTTTTTTCAAAACCCAGGCTCCGTAGCAGAGAGAGCTCTTCACACGCTAGACGTCAAAAGAGCCCTGCTTTATTACATTGACAGAACTAAATCCTTTCGCAAGACAAAACAATTGTTTGTAGCTTTCTCCCCACCTCATAAAGGTAACCCCATCTCCAAAGCTGGGATTGCACGGTGGTTTGTGAAATGTATCCAATTATGCTACCAAAAGGCTAAACGCACATTTACAGTTCCCCCAGAGCGCATTCCACACGCAAACTAAGTGCTTCCATGGCTTTCTTAGGGAACATTCCCCTAGAAGAAATTTATAAGGCAGCCACATGGTCTACCACACACACCTTCACTAAACACTATTGTGTTGACGTGCAAGCCAAGCAACAAGCTTCTGTAGACCAAGCCGTTCTTAAAACTCTTTTCCAAACTACTGCAACCGATACAGGTGACCACCGCTAGGGGAGACACTGCTGTACAGTCTATGCTAAGTGTGATCTGCAGCTCATGTGCCTCGAACGGAAAATGCTACTTACCAGTATGCATCTGTTGGCATGTAAAGCTGCAGATCCACACATGCCCACCCACCTCCCCAGGACCTGTATCTGTTCCAGTTCCATCTTACTTAGATATACACACATGGACATCCCTTTCCTTTCTACTAACTCCATCACTTCCCATCATGGCGAAAAAGAATCTGAGGATGGAGTCGATGCCCATGCGCACTATCGTCCAAGGGAGGAGTCGCCTATCTCGTTGACTACAAAGACTTTTTCTGAAGACAACAACAAGGTGCAAGCATCCGAGCCCAACACCAGATGGCGATCTAATGCTAAGTGTGTGGATCTGCAGCTCTACATGCAAAGAACAGATGCATACTGGTAAGTAGCATTTTCCATTTCTGTTAAAACCTGCAAATTATGCAGCAGATGGATTAAGTAGGGAATACAGTTAACCTAAAAATGTGGAAAACGTAGCTGTGGTACAATCACATAATTCGAGTGATCCTGTTTATAAGTGCTAACCCTGTGCTACGGGGTCGGGGTTTAATGTTAGTGAATGAAGGCAGTGGATCTGAAGAGAAAGGGGGAATCTGTCATACCAAAGTATATCTTAGAAGTTCATATCATAGACTGACTAAAAAAAAAAGTCTATATATTGATGCATATTTTATTCAAGCGTAGGGGTTGTTGATGTTGAGATGAAATGCACTGATATTGTCCACCTCTTATACAGCTATACAT
This sequence comes from Triturus cristatus, assembly GCF_964204655.1. NCBI lineage: Eukaryota > Metazoa > Chordata > Amphibia > Caudata > Salamandridae > Triturus > Triturus cristatus. The sequence goes on along the minus strand of NC_140592.1, from coordinate 901,548,835 downwards.
TTGTAAAAGTTAGAAAACAAGAAATGTTGGACAAAAATAGAAGTATCTATCAGAAGAACAAGGTGCTTACATTCGGTAATCCTCGTTCTGTGGGTACTCTAAGAGAATTGCAGATTCCTCACCGCCCTACCTCTTCTAAGTTATGTGTAGTGTATATGTCCACATATTAAAAGGATCCAAAGTTAATTTTCGGCTCGCTATCGACTTCTCTCACTATTGATCACATCTGAGGGCTAGGAAGAGGACAAAGATAGAACCTGACATCAGCATGCAGGAGTGGTGCTTATGTGTTTCTATACTCTGTACAACAGCACCAAAAGGCATTGGATAAGCCAATAGGTCCTAAAACTGAGACCTAGAGGATTTGTCAGTGCTTCTTACTGTTTTACATTATCAGTGCCTAGCGACAAGACAAATCGTATAGCACACCATATAAGAGTTTTGTTACCATCTGTTAAATTTCCTTTCCATTAACCAGACCTGGAAGGCCTCGAGTTTCGTGCTGAATCGAAGTTAATAATTCCCTCCTTGTAGTGGAGTAAGCTTTGACTGCTTGACCCTGGTATACTGAGAGTAGAGTGCTTTTCTTTTCCAGTTTGAGAGCTTTGGTACTGTAGTTCAGTGGTGAACTACACTATCTCCACAGACTAGTGCCTAGTAAGCAGTCCCCAGACTTGTGAGAAAAGACCTCCCAGTAATTAATAGAATCAAATGATGTAAAACTCATTGCCACTTCCAAATTTGTCCTAAGTTTGACTTGCTCCAGCATAGGATCTTTGCTGCTGATCATAAATAGTTAATGTCTTCCTTTATGTGGGACAGCAGATCACCCCATAATAAGACAGTTCTTTTTTTGTATTACTTCACACCTCTTGTTGTTAACTCTGCCTAAGGTAATACCAGGCATGTTCTTTAAATTTACCTCTTTAAAATTGTACTTTAAAAAAGAAATCTTAGATTCAACCTTGGTGGTGCACTTGAACTTTGAAATAGTTTAACAAACTTTATCTTTAATTATTTTTTTTTTATAATGAAAATAAAAGATGATTGACTACATCTGCATAAGGTTGCAATGAGCCAACACATCTATCCCATGAACCACAGCCAAGGCAGTTGGAGCTCAAGTTCTTCTATGACGATCACTGAGCACCGGCCTCTGTCCCCAGCTTCTGGATAATTTTTTTCGATTGAATGCACGGTGATCATATTTTTGTATGCCTTTTTGTTGCCATTCCAGGATTTTGTGAAACAGCAGAAGTGTTTTCCTACCTAGATGACTGGCTCATCAAAGTCTTATAACCTGAATGTACAAAACAGTTGGTGAATTCCCCTATGCTTCTGCTAAACGAACTGGGTCTGCCCCTAAACAGAAAAAGGCAATGTAGGACCTCTGCGATTGATCATATTCCTAGATTCTCACTTCTGCACCTAAAATCTTAACCATCACAAGCAACTGTTAACAATCTGATGTCGTTGACAAAAGAACTCTAACACACACAGCTTTCAGTTAGCTAATAAGAGACCATTTTGGGATCATTTAATCTTGTTACTTTTAATCGCTTCGTGCATTCTCTCTAAGAGCAACTGGATCTTTAATGGTGACATGAGATCATGTTGTTGCTTTAGCTTCTAATGCAGTACAAGCCCTTGCATGGTACACCAACCAGGCCAACATTTTTACAGGTCAAGAACTACACTTGGAAGATCATCTGTTCCTCCTAACAAATGCGCCCCTCCTTTACCGGAGAAGAAGGGATGCATCTTCACATGAGCATTTGTATCCTTACACCCGCTCTCGACTTGTTCACTGCTTCTTCAAAATGCCAATTTTAGATAAGTACTTGATTGTATTTTGGGTCTCATGCGGAAGAACTTTAAATCTCATGGTCGGGGATCTAGGCTTACGTCTTTCTTCCAGTTCATTTTGTCCCAAGACATCTCTGAAAACTGTTGAAGCTGATCTTGGTAGTCTCCGCTTTGGCCAAGCAGATTTGGTATACTGGCACATGGAACCTGTTGGTGGACTTCCTGATGTAATTGAAATTAATTGGAGGTGGATCCTTACCTGCTTAACGAGGGTCACAGTCATGTTCTGTGTTGCAACCCTAGATCATGACACATGATTGTCTGGCTGCTACAGACTTAGGATTCAGATCATATCACTTGTAATGTCATAATGGCATCTACATATATAAAAAAAAGACACAGCACCAAATGCACCACTCAACCTATGCAATACAAGTGAGTCCAAATCTTTAGGGTAGTTCGTTTTCCAAAAGGTTCTTCTTTATTATGCAGTTTAACATGCAATTTTTTAAAACTTCCGACAACAGCCAAAGCAGCCGACGCGTTTCGTCCAACTTTGGACTTCTTCAGGGCTGCAACAAATTTATACACAAAAGTCAATATGAATGACACACATAAGGACCAAAACACAAGCAGCAATTACAATACAATTATGAATATTAAAAACATTTGAATACAAACATATTGTTATTGGTCTGTATAAAAAATCGTCAGGGCAAACCATATTGCAGATGAGACATTAATGATAAGCAACATCATAGCAGTGATATATTGTACACATGGAAATGCCGAATCAGTGTATTAGTAAAGCGTAAGGACGCTCCTTACCAAATGTCACATTTCTAGAGGCCCATGACAATAATGATAATAAAAGAAAAAGAAAGCCAGTAGGGGACACAGAAAGAGAGGGAAAATCGTGACCCAGGATAAGAAGTGCGGAGTATGCGAAAAGTGATAAAAATTTAAAGAACCCGCAGGGAAAAAGAGGTAAAGTCAGGTGATGGCGGTCAAAAGAAGGAAACCCAACTGGTGATAACATCTAGACCCGACGAAATAAAGAGAGAAGAAAGTGGCTACAAACAAACAAAACGCTGGGTCTGTACCCACCCAAAATAGTAGGTTGAATAACAAACACGTAGGGTTCTTATTAACTCAAATTCAAGAGTCTTTCTCCATCCAATGGGATATAGTATATTCCTGATACGAGATCACTGTCCCTGAAAGGAAGAGCAGGTCACATCAGAGGCACTGTAGAGAAACGAGGTCATTCTCTCTAGCCATTGACCTATAAAGGTCAAAATGTAATCCTACTTACTGTTTAAAAACAGAAGTTTATGGTACTAATTAGAAGATTAAAAAGATCCTTTGCCATAAGTTTCAAGCCATAGTAGGATAGTGGGTTTATATGTAAACTCCTCCATTGATAAGGGCGAGTTTGTCCTATCGTGGGATACCTATGAGAAAAAGGAAGGGACATACATGAGGCATGTTTCTTCAGAGAAATGGGCATTTGTAGTTCTAATAAAAAGGGGGTATCCAACTAACTTCAGAAGTGGAAACCACGGACAGAAATGGAAAATATGTGCTAAATCCATCAACATGTCTACATTAGGCATGAGTTAAACGTTTCCTTTGCCGTAATACAGTTTGATGCACTAAAAACCCTTTAAACGTCACGTCAAAAAACGATAAGTATCCAAAAGATAGAGGCCGTTTAGGAAATGAAGAATACTCTCTGTGACTATCCACAAGGCGCTATTAACTCTATGCACTACTATCCTCCGTAAAGCATGTCGAACAACATCTTACCCGATTCAGTATCCAGAAGAAAGTCAAAGGGAGGCACCACCCCCGTCCGGTAACAGCGACATCCACGAGTGAGGAAACCTGTTTAAATAGTGTCTTATAACAGGCTATAGTGGAAACACCTGATCCCAATCTCCAGGTGCGGGAATTCCAAATTGCAGGTCGAGTGCCTCCCGACGGGAGAGAAGACTGATAAGTCGGCCGCCATGTTAGAAAGGTGAGAGAAGCCTACAAGTCTATAGCCCGAATCGTAACGTCAACGGGATATTCCTAATCCCAAGTGTCCATGACTACCCTATACCGATCCTGTAGTACTGTCCTAGACGCGCGGGACCAACTGTAAACCGTCCAGAAGACTATACATCCATAGCTCGAATCGTATCGTCCACGGGATATTCCTAATCCCATGTGTCCATGATTAGCCTATACCGAACCTGTAATACTGTCCCAGACGTAGGGTACCAACTATAAGCTGTCTAAATCTATGTATGGACAAGGTTAAGATATGGGAAGCCTTGTGTTTTGTACTCATGTATGTCATAATGGCAGTTAGTGTCTTAAATAAGACCTCATATAATGTTTGAAATGGAAAATATTCTGAAGCTGGTTGTAGGTAATTTCTGGATCCTTTAACCCTGCATACTCAAAACATTTTCCCTTCTACGTCTACTGCAGACAACAAGGTGATGGAAGAAATTTGACCAAACTATTTCACCCACTGTGCCATTCTAGAGAGAGACTTGCCATATGCAAATCAGTTTTGATCCTGCTGCAATAGGAATATCCCTGCCCAAAGTTCCAGTCCACGTCTCCTCCAGATGGAAACACGTTACCCCAGACTGGGTTCTACCTACCTATGTCTTGTCAATGAGGCATAGGTTGAATCCTATGGAGTAGTAAACGTGGAATACACTTGACTCTTCTACTTCAACAAAGTAATGGGAAGAATGTTTGAATTACTCAGCCACTTGCAATCCCCGGATGCTCATCTACTACTGTCTAGATTGGAATATTCCTCTATGTGTTAATATTGACCAAAGCTCTAGGTACCTCAAAACGCCATCAACAAGATCCTTTTTCTCCACTAGAGTAGTAAAGTAATGTTTTTAGCATGCGTTGCTCTAGATACACATGCTCTGCATACTCCTGCCATCAAGCATTGGTTTCCGACATTTGAAAGTTGTTTTTCTTCGAAGAAGCTTTTTGAGTCACAAAGGATATGGTGACTTCTTCTTAGGTTGGCATTGCACCTGGGTACCGCCTCCATGTTTTTTTCCACCATCCGGTTCAGATGTGCATGACTGAAGCTCCAGGATAGAGGCACCTCTGGATGCTTTCTTCCACTTTCGTTGGTCTTCCTACAACACGGATTGCAGATTAAGACGCTAATTAATTCATTGTTGTAGGAAAGTGCAATTTTTGCATGGTTGCCCCCCACTTTTTCCCTGAAGTTGATGCTCCTCGACTAAGTGCGCCTTGGGTTCCCAGCGAACGAGGTACCCAGGGTGTAGGAACCTGGCTCTGTATATACTATACCAAAGTGAGGTATAGTGTGCACAAAGTCCAGTGGAACCCAAAAGGTAGGCAGAGGTTAAGTAGATAGCAACTCACTCTCTATTTGTGGTAGTGAGGTCGAGCAGTAAGTCTTTATCAGAGGACAGTGTTAAGCATTTGTTGTACACACTCAGTTAGCAAATGAATTCACACACTCAAAGACTGAACTTCAGACCAATTGTTTTTGTATAAAAAATATTCTTTTAGTTATTTTATTTTCTAGAACCAAGCAAGCCTTGCACAGGTAAGCAATAAATACTTTACAGTAGTACTGCAGTTTTAACACAGTTTGGATTGCAATTGTATATGCACTTTGAATTGTTTACAGTATTATTGAAATTTCATTGCTTTGGAACTACAGTAAATCTACTTTGTATAGGCTTTCTAGTAAAATGACCAGTAGATTACTTTGCAGAATACTTTTCTTACACAGTGCAGTATGCCTGGATACTGCACTGGGACATTTCCTGTAAACAGGTGAGTAAAAGCGTTTTTGTTATTTAGTACAATTTTAAAAGGATTTGTTAAGTTTTCCAACTCCACACTTAGAAACTTATCATATAAAAACAGTCAGTGTTATCCTATAGAGGAAAATAGTGTCATCGGTTAGCAGGTAAGTACTTTGTTGTGGGAGTTGGTATTCTGGGATAAGACTCTGGGCTCCCCCAGGGTCAAAGATGCACTCCTGTTACACCCTCAGCGGCACTAGGGCGGCCGGGTGCAGAGAGTTGAGGCCCAATGTCATCCAATGGCAGATAGAGGGCCTTCGGTTGGCGGCTGCTGACAAGCAGGCCACTGGGTTGTGGGAGCAAAGCTCCTGGACTTAAGCTCAGGACAAATGGGGGTTTAGGTCAGCACAAAGAATGCACCCTCAGCGGCACTGGGGCGGCCGGGGCAGAGTGATGTTTTGGCGTTGGGTGCCCTGTAGCTTTCAATGGGGAGTCTCCAGTTTGCAAAAGCACTGCAGGCTCAGGGACAAAGGTCTTCTGGGTACGACCACCACCAATTAGAAAGGTAAGTTTGGATGCTGGGGGTTGGTTGGGCACATTCTGTTGGTACAGCTAAGGCCGTGGAGCATCGGGTGCAGGGGTGCCTTATTGGGTTGGATCTTATGATCTCCTGGTTGCGGTTGGGGGGACCTTCCGGTTTGAGGCTGCAGGCTGCAGGCTTCAGCTAGAGGCTTGAGGCAGGTCAGGGGTCACCGGAACTTGTGTCAGGATCGCGGGGAGACTTTCTCTTGGTGTTGGGCCACTCTAACTCGGGCCGTGTCCGCTGGGTGCAGAGTGGTGCAGACCAGCAGATCCTTGCGGAGCTGGAGTCTGTTAATTGAACAAATCCGGTGTTCACGGTAGACAGAGTCTTTGGGATGGAAGGCTGGCAGGTCCTCCGGGTTTCTCAAGGTTGCTGGCTGCAGGATGCACTGGGATTTCGCTGGAGCAGGTTCGAGGTGGGGACAGGCCAGTAGGGCTGGGGCCAAGTCAGTGGGCTTCCTCCTCTTGTTAGCTTTGGCACGGCTTTTCCGTCCTTCTTTTCTTCTTCTGGTTTCTTGTCTGAGGAAGCAAGCTTCAGGGGTGCCCCCAAGTACTAGATTTAGGGGCGTTACAGGTAGGTAAAAGGTTGGGACCAATGGGTCCCTTTCTGCAGGGTGGGTACACCCCCTAGTATGCCAACCTCCAGTGGGAGGGGGCATAAGCCTTTCCCTGGTTGGCTGGGTCCCCCCATCTGCAAGATGGTGGGAACTGAGAGTTTCGCTTCACCTCGCCTCCCCCACCTGAGGGGTGGAGTTGGCAGAGGTGGGCATACCTCTCTTATTCACTTGTTTTTTCCCGCCGGTTCTTCCGCCCAAACTGGGGTTCAGAATCAGTGGGGATCAGTTGCTGAAAGCCGCAAGTGGCCTGGGGAAGCTCATAAAGGCAGCAAACCTTTGAAGCTTCCCCTTCGTGGACCCTGCCCAGCCTGGGGGAGGAGGCTTGGCACTTCATCCCAGGATGTGCATTGTTTCAGGCCCCCGAGAGCAGCAGGCTCTCGACCCAGGGTCCAGAAACATGTCTGGTGGTGTCAGCTGAAAGCAGCCACTCAGCCTGGACAATAGTGGTTGGTCGTCTTTCAGAGGGCATCTCTAAGATGCCCTCTGTGTGCATTTTTCATTAAATCCCACAGTGGCAAAAGTGTGGGTTTAATGTGCTGAGAAGTTTGATACCAATTTCTCAGTTTTCAGTGTAGCCATTATGGTGCTGTGGAGTTCGTAATGACACTCCCAGCACCATATAGTTTTAATGGCAGCACTGCACTTACAATGTCTAAGAATGGACTTACACTGTAATGGTACAGGGCTCATGCACCTGTACCTCATCACTGGTATACTGCACCCAGCTGGAGGGGTGACTGATCTATGCTAGGGCAATGGGTTGTAGGCATGGCACACAGGGATGTGTGCCATGTCGACTCTTCATTTTGTTCTGTACCATGACATGCAGCCTGCAAAGGCAATGTGTGTGTCGGCGTACAGGGCCCCTAAGGGTGGCACAATAAGTGTTGCAGCCCTTAGGAGCATTCTCTGGTCACAGTGCCCTGTGTACGTGGGGTACCATTTATCAGGGACCTACCTGTGGCCAGAGCTGTCAATTGGGGTTTGTTTTGGGGAAGGAACACAGGTCCTGGGGTCCTGATTGGCAGACTGACAAGCTGTTTTTTCCTGCCAGATCACCTTTGTTCATCGACCATGATTTTAATTTGGCTGCTTTGTTGGTGATTTTTTTTTTTTTAATGCTGCATGGCTAATAGTTAGCTCCCAGGCCTCATGTCAATTAAGGGAAGACCAAGCTTGGTGGAGTGCGATTGGCCAGCTGTGTTTGATCTTATGCTGGATTTCCATTTCGAACCAACTTAGGGTGGCCAAGGACTCCGGAGGGGCGTCTCAACTTCCAGCACAATTTCATCAGAGAAGCCATTCTTGCTGGGAACTGCTGCTTAAATTCGAATTCCAAGCGCGCTGGAGCTTGAAAGGTGTGTCTTTGTATGCGATACATGCTTTTGAACTGGACAGACTGTAAAATGTTAAGGATCATTGCGTCTTTGCCCTTGAGGAGTTCCGAGCCATAGGTCAAAGACTGCAAAAATTTAGCACTGATAATTTGCAATAAGTATTACTGAGACAAACTACCCATTTTTTTGTTTATTAGATTGAGTTAAAAAAACAATTTGTTTGCCAAGGCCCTTTGTTGCGCAACATACATTTTAAAGTTTAGTCTGGAGTCCAGTTCCATCCCTAAATAATTATATGTGTTGACTTGTTCGATGTAATTGCTGGCGACATTCCATTTGAATTTGATGTCTTGCTGTCTATTTTTTGGCAAGAAACAGATGACTTTGGTTTTTACTGTAGTTGAGCTTCAGGTCTAAAGATTCGGTTATATTGTGTAGAATGGGGATTTGGCTCTGCAAGCCGATGGCGGTGCGGCTGCATAAAACAATGTCATCTGCACACTGGTCTTTGTGCGAGTTTTGGTGGATCACTCGAGACTTCAGATAGCAAAATGTCCAGGCCTGTTGTATAGATATTAAAAAGGCACAGGGCAAGAACGCATACCTGTTTGAGGCCAATGGATGTGGGAATCTTACTTGACCTATTTTCCAGACAAGGTGGTGCTCCGCACTAGGGCATCTCTTTTGGCCAAAGTTGTGGCACCTTCCACCTAGGGCAATCTGTCACCTTGCCCAACTTTTATGCTCCAGCGCATCCCTCCAAGGACCATCTGGACCTCAAAGTGTTATTGTTCTACCTTGACTGCACCTGTTTCGGATTATTACACAAAGAACTAAGGCAGAACTACCGAGTTTCGAATGTACATCTACACTCTTCGTTTGTCTGGAAGTACTTTTCAGTTACTTAGTATATTGTGGTGCTCTCCAAGCATAGAACCTCTCTCCGCCTTTGGGAGACTAAAACAACTCTCTAGGGAAGAAGTCCCCTTTGAGGTATACAAATATATTGCACAAAAGCCGAGGCATATCCAAAATTAGTCCAAATCTGTGTAATAGGCATTGACCCCCATAGTAGGAAAGAGGAAGTCCATAAGTCGATCTTTGTTTCCTTCTGTATGTGTGAGAAAGTGGCACTGTATATACTGTTCCCCAATAGGTACAGTGTGTACAGAGTCCACAGAGGTTAAAGTTAGATATAACCTTACTCTCTAAAGTGGTAGCTTGGTCAAGCAGTAAGGCAGTATCAGAGGACAGTCAGAAAATGGTCTCACACATTCAAGAACTGAACTCTAGGCCAATGGTTTATATAAAAAAAGATAGTTGTTTTATTTTAAAACCAACAATTGGTATCAAAATATACTTTCTCAGAATAAAAAGCTTTAGTTAAATACTTTGCAATAGGCAATTGACTTTTGCAGATAATAGTTATTTTTGTTGCAATAGGCAACACAATTTCAAACACAATAATACATTGAGCTCAATGGGAATTTTAAGTTGTGTGCAATTGATTACTTTCAGGATTACTTTTCTAACTCCAGGACTGGATCCTAGATTCAGTCCTGGGACAGTTCTTGGAAACAAGTGAGTACATTCGTTTTAGTTACTGTTGTGATTTTTAAGCAATATTTTGCTATTTTAAAAGTTGGCACTTAAAAACTTTTGCTAATCAAATTACCAATGTTATCCTATGGAAGGAAATTCACTTAGCATGTAAATGGGGTTATGGTTACCTAGGTCAGTGTTGGATCCTAGATCCAGCACTAGTGTACCACCTGTAAGCAGTTTAGAAACTGTGTTTAAGTTACAGGCAATTTTTAAGGAATTTTTATAAGTTTGCAAAATCGACACTTAGAAGAAATTTCATAGAAAAACAGTCAATGGTTTCCTATGGGAAAAAATTTAGTTGGTGGTAAGTACGGTTGTAAGTACTTTTCAGGGTCCGTGCTGGGCACCAAAATTCAGCACTGGGATCTCTCCTAATAGCAGGTGAGTATTTCCGTTTTCTTTACTCGGTTGATTTTAGGTGACTATTTTAAAGTTTAGAAACTCCACACTTGGAAGAAATTTTAGAAGAAGCCAGTCAATGTTACCCTATGGAAGGAAAGTGAGTTATCAGCTTTTGGGTAAGTACTCGACTGGCAGAGTTAAGGTCCTGGGCACAGACTCGGGGGTCTCCCAGGGTTAGGTAAGTACAGTTGTTACACCCTCAACGGCACAGGGGCAGCCAGGTGCAGAGTGAGTTAGGCCCAATGTTATCCTATGGAAGGCAGGGGGACCTTGGTTGTTGGCTGCTGACTAGCAGGCCACACGGCTGTGGGAGCTGTGCTCCTGGTCACTTGCTCAGGCCAAATGGGAAAGTAGGTAGGAGTAGAAGTTGCACTGCCAGGGTCACTCGGGCAGCTGGGTGCAGGGTGCTTTTGAGCCTTAGGGCGCTCAATGGATTTCAATGGGACAGCTCAAGGACGAACAAAGGCTGCAAGCTCGGGGACGAAGATTCTTCAGGTGCCACCACCACTTCGAGAGGTAAGTTGGGTAGTTGGAGGATAGGTAGGTACCCAGGAGTCGGGCACAGGGGGCCGCAGGGCGCCGGGTGCAGTGGTGCCTTTTAATGTCTGGAAATCTTACCCTCTGTTGATCGCGATTGGGGGGGTCCCTGGTTCTGAGGCTGCAGACGTGGTCGGGAGCGTCGAGGTGGATCCTTGGGTGCCAGATTCGAGGTCACAGTCGCCGCGGGTACATCCTCGGGGTCTTTGTCCACTCCGGCACAGGCCAGGCTTGGCGGGTGCAGGGTTCGCGGTTCCAGGCTGATGCCAGGGGTTAGAAACTTGCTTTGAGCAGAGCCACTGTTCGTGGGAGTCCCAGATGCTCAGTCAAAAGGTAGCCAGGTCCTCCAGGGTTTGTGAGGTTGCTGGCCGCAGGAGGTGCTGGGATTTATCAGGAGCAGGTTCCAGGGTTGACAGGCCGGTATGGCTAGGGCCAAAGCAGTTGGTGTCTTCCTCTTCTTCTTAGCAGCTGCACAGCAGGTTTTCTTTCTTCTTGTTCTTCTTTGCTTGTTTAGAATCTGGAATCTAAGGAAGGAAGGTTCAGGGTACCCCTAAATACTAAATTTAGGGGAGTTACAGGTAGGTAAAGGGCAGGGACCACTGGGTCCCTGTCCTGGGGTGGGTACATCCCCTATCCTGCCACTCTCCTGTGGGAGGGGGGCAGTGGTCTAGTCCTCATTGGGTAGGGCTGCCCATCTTTAAGATGGCGAGAGCCCGGAGATGTGCTTCACCTCGCCTCCCCCACCTGAGGGGTGGGGTTGGCAGGGCTGGCACATCCCCTGTCCTTAGTTGGAGTTTCCTGCCAGTCTTCCCGCCAGAGTGGGGGTCAGAACCGGTGGGGGCCAGTTGCTGAGTACAGCAAGTGGCCTGGAGAAGCTCACAAATGTGGCATGCCTTTTGAAGCTTCCCCCTGCCCATCCTGGGGGAGGAGACCTAGCACCTCGCCCCGGATGTGCACTGTTGCAGGGCCAGGAGAGCGGGGGGCTCTCCACCCAGGGGTCCAGAAACATGTCTGCTTGTGTGGCAGCCTAGGCAGCCTCTCAGACAAGACGTGGATTGTAGGTTAGGTTTCAGGGGGCATCTCTAAGATGCCCTCTGTAGTGCTTTGTACATTAAATCCCACACTGTCATCAGTGCAGGTTTAATGTGCTGAGAAGTTTGATACCAAACTTCTCAGTCTTCAGTGTTGCCATTATGGTGCTGTGGAGTTCGTGTTTGACGAGCTCCCAGCACCATATACTCTTAAATGGCAGCACTGTACTTAGTGCCCCGTAATGGACCTGGGTACTGTAGGGTCACAGTGCTCATGCTCCTGTGCCCACTCCACTGGCATAGGGCACACAGCTAGAGGGCTGGCTTATGTATGCCAGGGCAGTGTAGGTTGTGGGCATGGCACACAGGGATGTGTGCCATGTCGACTTTGTTGTCTTGTACCCAGACACTCAGCCTGCAAGGGCAGTGTGTGTGTGTGTTAGGGTACAGGGCCTCTAAGGGTGGCACAAATAGTGCTGCAGCCCTTATAGGCCTTTCCTGGTCACAAGGCCCTGGGAACCTATGGTACTATTTACCAGGGCCTGACATGTGGCCAGGGTTTGCCAAATTGGGGGTTAGGTTTTAGGGAAGGAACATAGGCCCTGGGCACCTGATTGGCAGGAGTCCAGGGTACACTCAGTCAAAGTACATTCAGCAATTCAGAAAAAAGTGGGGGCATACCATGCAAGAAAGATGGCACTTTCTCACAGTATGTCCTTTATTTCATATAAAATATTCCAATACATAAGAAACAGGCAGCCGACACGTGTTTCATCCGAAAGTACTTTCTCAAGGCTACAAAAACTAGTAGAGCACGTCGTAATTCCAGAGTCAGTATATTTGAAAACAATCACAACCGCATTGGCAGTTAAAACCTGTAGTGCTGGGAACCAGTAAGCATACTCTCCCGCTACCTCAGTTCCACATAACCAAGCCTTGATAAGCCCGTAGCGGTGACAGCTCAGATCGCGTTCTCTTCCGCTCGGATGAAACGCGTGTTAGCTGCCTGTTTCTTATGTATTGGAATTTTTTATATGAAATAAAGGACATACAGAAGGAAACAAAGAGACTTGTGGACTTCCTCTTTCCTACTATGGTGGTCAATGCCTAGTACACAGATTTGGACTAATTTTGGATGTGCCTGTGCACCTGTTTCGGGTAACAACCAACTGTTTGTGGGGTACTTTGGAGCAAAGAAGGGACGTGCTGTACAGTGTTATACTGTGCATTAAAATCTGTTAAGTCTGGCTAAGAAATGGCGTCCTGAAGGCCTCAAAGCTCATTCCACCAGAACTAAGGCAGCCTCCTCAGCTCTCCAACATGGTGTTCCTGTTCTTGACATCTGCCAGGCGGCTACGTGGGCATCCTTGCACACGTTTGCCAAGCATTATTGCCTGGACAATCTGGTCCGTAGAGAGGGCCTCTTTGGCCGTTCGGTCCTACAGGACTTTCTGGTTTAAGCTTATCCGCAGCCCCTCCTCAGGTGATGGTATTTCTTGGGTATCTGTTCACAGGTAAGGAACCTATGGCTAGATGAATCTATCAGATGGACAGGTGACTTACCTTCTGTAACGCCATATCTGTTAGAGACCTGATCTAGCTGCAGATTCCTTACTGACCCACCCATCCTCCTCGCACTGCGGATCAGTTATTCATATCAGGGCTGTTCCCCTTCAGGCCCTTAGTTTTTTAAACACACCACTGTCAGTCAACTACATGGCTCTGCGCTTCTGGCGTGGAAAGTCATGAAAAGTACTGACGTCAGTGTGCCGAGGTGGCGCCTATATAGACGACGCGGACGTTACGATGACTAACTCTACGACATCATGCAGAGTCAACCGATGCCACACACCAGAGCACATGGGTACTGCTAAGAAAAATCTTCCGGATCCAGCCTGGAAGTTCACAGGTAAGGAAACTGCGACTTCTGTACCAAGAAGGGTACACTAACTAATGACCTCATCATCTTCTCCCGGAAATGGGCACGATGGAGGAATGTCTTCCATTCCTTGCTTTACATATCGGGCACTAGGAAAACTCTGTATGGCCTCAAACTTTCAACATCACCCTCGCCCTACTACAATGCTAATACCACCATCTCCATTTATAACAACGGTATTTTCTTAATTCAAGCCTCGAAAGACAATCTAATTAAGATGGACAATATCTTCCCCACCCTCAAGATGGCCGTGACTTCCACGTCTCCTCATCCCTGCCTAACCCGGCCAATTCCAAATGATCTCACACTCACACCTCTTTTCATGCCTGAGATGACAACGTCTACTCATATCCCTCCGCGTGCCTTAGGTGAGCGTTGTGCCACTCCGCTCCCTGACCTTGCTTCTCCTGAGAATACAATTTCCTCATTCTTGGTGATTCACTCAAATACTGGACCCATAGCATCACTCACTTCTCCAAACTCCACATGGCAATCTACTGGGACCATTGCAGTGGAATCCTCTCTAGCCTCTCCGTCCTACCTCTCCCCCGGTGAAGCTCCCTGCTTGATCCTACCTAACTCGCCTTTAGCCCAATATGTATCCACCCTCCTGTCCTCCTTGGAACCATTTCCACCCATTCCATCCTATCTTTTTCCACCACTTCCCATCTGCCCCACTTAAGCCCTACCGCCCGCCTTACAAACACAGTCCTTTTTGCTTTGTTAATTGGTAATCCACAAGACATCTGACTCACCCGCTCTCTCTGACTATCTCATGGCCACCCCGGCCCCTTATGCTATCCCCGGAAACCCCACCTCACCTCACCTCCTGATTGGGCAGTGCATCTAGATGAGATATCTAGCCACCTGCAACTTCTCACAAAGGAACTTCAGGAATTGAAAGACATCACGATCGATTACCTCCCTCTTCTCAGATCCCTTAGCACTATAGAGAATCGTCCCATCATGGAGGTCGCAGCTCCTCCTCTGCCCATGCACACCTTTCACCATGCTTGGAAAACTTTACCTCTCCCGAATACCTCTTCCCGCCCCAGACTGCTGAAAGCTGGCCTCTCATCTATTGAGATCTGTGAGCTTCTACTATCCTATTCCCAATCACTTATCAAATCACGAACCAGGCGCATCCAAGCTAACCCTTACAGAGAACCTTCATACAACCTGGGAGGCATAAATATTGACAACATTCATCGCATCAATATCCTCCCAGCATCCTACCCTCACTCGACTGACCAATTGAAATGCGCTCTACTCAATTGCAGATCAGCGAGTCGACACGCCTCCGATATCTATGATCTCGTCTTAACCAATGAGCTTGCCATCCTCCTCACAGAAACTTGGTTAAGTAACCCCTCCTCACCTATTCTCGACCTTCTAGTCCCACCAACCCATGACATAATTCGTATGGACATAGGTCTAAAACAGGGTGGAGGAATAGCCTGTATCCACAGAAATATACTCTCGCTTTCCCAATCTGACTCAACCAGGCCATCCTTCAGCAAATCTCTGCATTAACATTACCAGCAAAAACAGCCTTGTCTGTAAATTACACACATTCTACCACCCCCTGGGTGACCATCTTTCCTTCATTGAGCATTTAATGGAAATCATCTCATCCAACGATGACCCTCTTGTGTCCTAAATCTTCCTGAGAGACTTCAACCTCCACAAGGAAGAGGTTTGGCGCCGCGGCCAGGGCGACTGATGCTGGAATCTGGGGATCACGGTTCGATCCCCGGCGCCAGATTAGCCCAGCACCATGTGACTCTGGGCAATAGCTTGCTTAATCTTCCTGACGGCCCCCAGCGCCTAGAGACCCTTACGGGTGATTGTTCGCACTTTACAAATGTGGAATATTATTATTATTACTGGTCTAACCCAAATGATCACGCTGTGAATTGTTTAAATCCTTCCTACTGGATCATGAGCTTACTCAATTTTGTGATAGCCCAACTCACAATAAGGGAGGAACTCTGGATCTCATCATATCCAAAGGTAACACTATCACATTGGACTCAATAATCCCTTGCGACTGGTCCGACTACTATTGCATCTTCTTCCAAACGGGTCAAGAAGTTTGGAAGAGAGAGGATGAAGTTAATTGATTTAAAGAATTTAGTTGATATGAGAACTGGTATATTGGAAATTGTGTGTAACAGTATGGGGGAAAGCATCATCTTTATAGTATCAAGGCGACCCCACCAAGATAAAGGGGGTGCCATTTAGCTGTTCCGAAATTTTCTGAGTTTCATACATAATGTCACTGTCCCTGAAATCGTAGGCGTGAAATGTATTCCTAAATATCTAGTATGATTGGATTTCCAGGTGAAGTTAGCTGGTGTTAAGTCTGCCTTAAAAGTATACTTTGTCATAGGAAGAATTTCGCATTTATCACTATTTAATTAGTACCCATAAATTAGAGGGAAGGATTGAACCTCTGCTAAGAAGGCGGGGATTGATTCATTAGGGTTTGATATAAAAAGCAAAATAACATTGGCGTAAGCCGCAAGTTTAATGAGTTGTGGGGGTTTCAAATCAATGTATAAGTGCGTTTTGACGTATTTTTTAAATAAAAGGTTTAAGGCCTAGGTTAAAAAAAAAAAGGATAAAGGCCATCCTAGCCTCACTCCTCTGCCAAGGTAAAAAAAAGACGATATTAAACCATTGGCACCTACCGCAGCACGTGGGTTAGAGTATAATAGGGAAATTAGGGATATAAATTTAGGACCAAAACCAAACCAATTCAGGGTATAAAATAGGTAGCGCCACTCAACCGTATCAAATGCTTTTTCGGCGTCTAGTGCTATTGCTGCAAGGGAGTGTTTTAGGTATGGAGCCTTAGATAAGATATTAAAGAAAAGTTGTGTGTTTGTGATTACGCGTTGTTTAACAAAGCCAGATTGTTCCTTGCCTTATATGCTTGGCAAATAGGAGTCTAGATGGAGGGCCAGTGCTTTAGCAAAAATGTTGTAGTCTATATTTACAAGAGAAATAGGTCTATAATTTTTACAATGTTTTGGATCTTTGCCTTCCTTGGGTATGAGACAGATATGCGCTTCTGAAAATGCTCCAGCTGACTTTTCCAGGAGGCAAAAAGAATCAATCAAGAGAAGCAATTTGGGTAATCTTAATTTGGCAAAATTGAGAAAAAATTCAACAGTAAAACTGTCTGGCCCAGGTGTTTTCTCTTTTTTGAGATGTTTAAGCGCATCTAAAACTTCTTGGTGTGTTATGTCAGATTCTAGTGGTGACAAATCAGGGGAAAAGTGCTGAGATTTTTGTATAGTGGAAAAAAAGTGTGACAACATGAGATCTGTAGGGTTTGTCTCAGAAGAATATAATTTATAAAGAGAGGAGAATGCTTTTAAAATTTCTTCATCTTTAAATTTTAAAACCGAATGTTCATCATGAATAGACTCTATGTTCAATTTATTGTTTCTGATTTTCAAATAATTCGCTAAAATTTTCCCTGCTTTGTTTTTACCACCATAAAATTTCGCACTAGACTTCAACAGATATAATGAAGCATTGTCTGTTGATTCTTTGTTAAACTGTAGTTTTGCTTTTATAAGGTTTCTCAAAACATCTTTTGAGTTAGAAGTTTATAAAGAATGCCCCAGTCTCTTTATATCGTGGAGAAGAGTCTGAGTATGTTTGCGTGCATTAGTATGTTTTCTGGCTACATAATTTATTATAAAGTCTCTTGTGGAGGCTTTGAAAGTTTCCCAAATAGTTGAAAAGGGTAGGGAGTCATTTTGGTTTGTTGAGAAATATTAATTAAAAAAGGTAGGAAATGAAGAGTATAATGCTGGATCTAAGAAGAGAGCATTATTGAAACGCCATCGTCTGGGGGTGTTAACTTTGGGTATAATGTCGAGGCATATTGAAATAGGGGCGTGGTCTGATAATATAGTTCCAATTTCTGCACTCATGAGTGCTTGCGATGTGTTGTGATACAAAAAAATAATCAATTTGTGATTGCGAATGGTGGACTGGAGATTAAAAGGTATACTCTAGTGATTGGTTGCATAATCTCCATGCATCTAGAAGTTTGTGATGGGTACTAGCATGGATGAAGGATTTGTGCACCTTGTTAGGTACATATGAGGCTTTAGAGTTACGGTCTATAAATGGGTTGAATACCTGGTTGCAATCACCCGCTAGTATGAAATTATCTTCCATACCAAGAGTAATTTGCCTTGCTAGTGAGGACCAAAAAGAGGAATCGCCACCAGTAGGAGCATAGACATTAAAAAGAGAGACTGGAACATCCTTCAACCACAGCTTAACATTAAGCCAGCGGCCTTCAACATCAGATTCTTGTGAAATAAGTTTGACATGAAGCGATTTTCGAACAAGTATCATAACTCCGTTATGTTTGCCGTCACCTTTGGAAAAGAAAAATTCTCCTACCCAACCCTTTTTCATTTTTAACGATTCAACTTCTGTGAGATGCGTTTCTTGGAGGAATATCATATCTGTATCTAAATGGGTTAAAACTCTCTGCCTTTTTATTGGGGAGTTGAGTCCCCTAACATTGCAAGATACTAATTTCAGCGGCATAACATCTTAGAAAGAGTAATGAATGAAGAAAGTACATACCAACAACCCAATTCAATTGAACACTGATGAAGAGTATAAACAAAAGAGTATATCCTATGAATAATCACAAGAACTAATATAGGAAGAGATAAAGATCTATAAAATATTATGACCAAAAAGTATAGATGAGATAACGACCAGAGTATAAAAATATAGTAAAATAGGTACAGAAATAGGAATGTGATGGAAAAAGGAAAATGAAAGAAAGTAAAAGAGTAATGACAGGAGTGAACAACAATGAAAGCTGGAATAAAACAGTAGCAGTATTGAAGAGGATCAGAAGGAGAGACAGAACGAGAGACAAATAAGACATAGGAAGTAAGAGAATTATTGACACCTAAGAAGAAATGGAAAAGATTGTTTGGAAAGGAAAAGAGAATAAACTCTTGAATAAAAATAAAAAGGAAAAGAAAGTACAGGAAGATGACGTACCTACAAAAAGAAGGTTCAGGGAAATACGGGAAGGGGGATGGAACTACATGGAACAGGCGACACATCCGGTGTCAGCTGAACGGAGGGTCTGGAAGAAACCACGGTACAGGGATATTAAATCTGCAGAGACTAATAAAGAATAAGGATTAGGATAAATATTGGAGCAGACGATAACAGGTAAAATCAAACTGTAACATTGAACAAATTGACATAAAAGGAACCTATGTAATAACAAGCTTATCAAAAAATAAAGAAAATCCTTTCATGAATGTCAGGATATTATGAAGAAAACAAAACCTGAGCAGCCTGTGAGGGAAAGAAAAAGAGAAACATCTATTCAAGCATTATATGAAGAAGGTCCTGAGGAGTCCATAACATCCGTTTTGCAGGAGTTAATGAAACTTTGGAGACGTATCCGGTCTTCGTACTTTGTTCTTTTATTGTATGTAACCTTGAAGAGACACGGGTGGAAAAGGCCATACCAGGCTCCCATGGAACGGAGATCAGATCTCATATTAAGAAAGGCCTTATGTCTGTTAGCAGTAGCTTTAGCGTAATCTTGTGCAAAAAATAAAGACGAGCCTGACCATGTAATTCTCGGAGAAGCTTTGACCGCATACAGAACTTTCAACAAGTCCGTGTACTCCAAGAAGTATAAGATGACTCCTCTTGGTCTTTGTGAGGGTGTAATGTGAGATGGGGCACAACCCAACCTGTGAGCCCGTTGAATGTTGAGCACAGTTCCTTCTGGCATGTGAAGTAGTTTAGGGAGAAATGATTTGAAGATAGTGAGTCAGATGCCTCAAGTCCTCCTCCCAGGCCATAGATGCGTAAATTATTCCGTCTATTGCGATTTTCTAAATCCTCGACCTGTTTTTGAAGCGTAGAGATTTGTGAGTGTAGTTGAGACACATTAACACATGTTTCTTTTAAGGAAAAAACAGTGTGTTCGACTACAGAGACCCTCGTATCCAGTTGAGACCGATTATTTGTTAAGACTTGCAACTTGGTGTTAGTCCCTTCCATGAAGGGTCAAAGAGCTCTAATTTCCTCGAGCAACATTTCCAGCGAAACAGGCGAGACTGACTTAGGTGGTGAGGGAGGGTCTTTTTTAAGATGTTTGGTAATTGATTTTCCAGGAGTTCCAGAGGACAGATCGATTGTCGTGTTTGAGCTGTGAGGCGTGGACAACAGAGAATCCTCAAACTTGGAAAACTCAAAAAAAAAGTTTAGCATTTTTTATAAAAATGTTTCTTAGATGGTGAATTATGGTGTGTCTTTATTCTGCCCAGAAAGCGTTGTCTGAGCACTTCTGGCCGTAAATATGCAAAGTTAAATTGTGAAATGTGAGAAACAGTAGGAGAAAATTTGAAAGTGGGATTCTCTTTAAGATGGAGAAAAGAGATTATAATTCACAATTCGTGTTCACCTCATTTCACTTCAGCACATTGATAACGGAGGTATATATCTTCTGTGAGAAACTGCAGATAGACACAAAATGGCCGCGTAGCTCAATCCTCACAGATCCCTTATTAGACTTCCAACAAGAAGGTGTACAGCATATTGAGACAGGGTTCCTGGGGCAAATCAAATATTTTCATCCTTGCCAAGCATGCTGAGGATGAAAGGAGAACAATGACTGAAAGTCATGGCTCCGTTTGTGTAGAATCCGCGATCGCGGGAAAAATACAAAATGGCGGCCGCCAAATTACACGGCCGCTAGTGAGCTAATTTCTATTAAAATAAAATACTTGCTGGCTTTAAAAGGAAGCGCCGAAGGCTACATCATGCTCAGCATATCTTCCGCTATCTGTAGCCGCCTCCTGTGATGCGCCAAGTCTGAAATCGTGGATTCTTCAGGACACACCCATGCGCCGCCATCTCCCTTGGGCACCAAGCCACGCCGCCCTTTGCTTTGTCTCTTAACAGACAGGGCCTGGCAGTTATGACAGTTGAGGGTTATTTGGCTGTCTTGTCTACATTCATGTGTCTTCCTGAGGAGCTATCCTTGTTTAGATCACCTCAAGTTGCAACTTTTCTAATAGGTTTACTTTGTTGCCTCCCCATCCGTTCATGTTCTCGGAGGGATTTGGCGCTTAAGTTTATTTTTCTTCTGATACTCCATTAGAGCTGAGACAAATTTGCCACTTTCAACGTAATACTTTGAACACTGTACTGTGAATAGTAGACATTTCAGATCAGAAAACGTAACATCCCCACAATTCATCCGCCTTTTACCATATTCAAATAAGTTGTTTCTTCGTATCTGACATCCTTCCTCTCTGTTGTGTAGTCTGCCTCAGAAATGGGTTGTTACATTACCCTTCCATCCTCCTGATCCTAATAAAGGAGGAGGTTCTGCCTGGCCTGGATCCAAGTGGGCTTTATTACATTGATTGCATGAGACAGGACAGAGTGGATGACTAACACTTGATGGGGTTTGCTGGATCTAAAATGATAAGGCAGTGACTAACTAAATGCACAATTTGATGATCCTTAGTACCCAGATCTGCTACACCTTAGCTAAGAATTTCCCTCCAGAGGGCATTTGTGTACAGAACTCTAGAGCCATGGCTGCTTCATTGCTCTTGCCACAGGTGCACTGGTAACTGACATCTGCCAGATGTTCACAAGGTCATCATTGCATATTTTTGCCTAAACCTATTGCCTCAACTTATTGCCTCATAGCCCAAGCGCGCAGTGGCTGGTATTTTGCTATGGCTGTATTTCATGGCTTCCTTAGTTAATTGGCAATACTCATTTCCACCTTCCAGTTAGGTATTGGTTTGGTATTCATTAACAATTTGAGAAATCTCCGGGAACATGTCTGTCACACGAAAATTACTTATATTTGGCAGGGATGCTTCAGATTCCTTACCATCCATCCTTCTCCCCTTTGACTTAGTGGCATAATTAATATGATGCCAAGTTATGCAAACATATTCTGTATTTTTCGGTGTCCTTGATGTTCGCTCCTTTATTCTCCCCACACCTCCTTCGGGCTTAGAATAGGTTCCAGGACCTGACAAAGGTGTCATTTGATACACAATTTACCCAGGTATAGTCACATCCAGCAGGTATAGAGCAATTACTGTGGAAAAAGTTACGGTCCTGTCTGGCCCCTTGAGGGATATTCTTAAGGTGAGGAATCTTCTGGAAGATGGGGTTCATTAAAAGTATAGTTATTGAAGGTAAGTAAATTTCTTCTGAAGGCCAGACATATCTGTTACAAAAGTTGTAAATGTTTGCCTTATTTCTGGCCCCTCTGTCTGTTAATAAGCATTTCAGAAAAGTTGTTTTCTTACTGTTTTGACACTTAGACATTTGGGGTACAATATATGTTAAAATGAATGCTTTAAGAATATGCCTTTTTTACTGCATGATTAGGCACTACCTTTATCCTTAAAGGTACTAGCACTCTAATTTTAGGTGGTCTATGGCTGTATTTGCCCTATTGACTAAATAATGGTTTGAGTGTACCGACAAGCAAAAAACACTGGTTGAGTTAACTTTGGTTGTAATGGGAGTGAGACCTCTTGGGTATGCATGATATCCAGAGCTATTCTGTTTATTAAATGTCAATAATGTCGTTCATTCTACATGACACTTAATTACATCATCTTGTTTACACCTACAACACATACTGTTATGTTACTCGTTGCGTTTTGTTTATCTGATGTCTAATACAGAATTGCTTTTGTATCTCTTATGAGTTTCAACTTCACGTTCAACTAGAGCACATCTTAATAGCTTTACATTTTTTTAACTAACAATTGTAATTTTTTTCTGTCTAACAGGGAAGAATTTCGTACAATGTGGGTGATTGGATTAGTGTTTAAAAAAATGGAAAATTCTGAAAATCTGAGTGTTGATCTTACTTATGATATTCAGTCTTTCACAGACACAGGTAAATCACTGACATACAGATTTTGCAACAGTTTTCAAGATGCTTTAATTTTTGCACCTCTGCTATTAAGGTCAAAAGTTGAATTCTGCTAACTGGTTAACAGATTTAGTGTCAAGCACTGAGGAGACTTAAAAGGTTGGAGTCCTATATCCACCTCAGAAATTACGAGCACCTTCCAGTTTAATTTTTATGTCTTCATTTTAACTGGTCTATGTTAATTATCCGTTAATAAAAATGTTTTCTTTTTCCAAAATAAAGCACTGACTGGACAATAACACTACTGGTGTGTAATTTAGTGTTTCACTGAATCAAGGATTCAGATCCTCCACCACCTTCTGAAGCTGACCTTGACTGCCGGACCTTACTACCCTTGGAGTCGTCAGTTGTTAGTCAGTTGTCTAAAGGGACAACTTAGCTTTCCAGTTGGAGTGCACCAACATTGTGTGCCTGCACACCTGGCACACAATTGGTGAGTAAAAGTACCCTAATGGTTTTCTGCCCACAAACTACTGACTGCTCCAGTATTCAAAGTAAAGGACCACATTGGTGGTTAAGTAGCAGGGTCACCAAATTACAGACTTCGAGACATCTCCTACTTTAACAGGGGAGGTATAGGTAAAAGGGCAGGTAAGGCCTGGAGAGAGGCTGAACTGAAAAGCCTTAAGACTGGCTCAATAAAATATATGTTCGAGGCATATGGGCTGCAGATCACACACTAGTGCATAGATCGCCATCTGGTGGTGGGCCCGGATGATTACACTTTGTTGTTGTCCTGGAAGAGTCTTTGTATGGTAGATGACTCCTCTGGAGTATAGTGCGCATGGGCATCGACTCGATCTTCAGATGATTTTTTTTCTGCCATCGTGCTCGTATGTGTAGGACGCTCCTGCTCTGTTTCGTTACCGATCTCATTTTGACGCTCATTTTGATTCCTACCGTCTGTATTGTTTTCGATCGAGACTTCCTCATACACACATCTCGAACAACCTTCACTTCTCGATTCCGGTGATGGTCGGGGGCCGTCTCGCCCAGCTGCGCCATTGGGCCTTCAGCTCATGGAAAGAACACTGTTCAAGAAGTGCCCTCAGTGTGGACACAAATTCCCTCGCACTGATCTACATGAGGTGTTCGATCTGTGCTTGTCCCCAGATCACGAAAGCCGAGACTGCCAGGCCTGTGCTTCGTTCCGGTCGAAAAAGACAATCCGAGACCGTCGAGCTCGGAGAGTCATGGCACAATCGTCTTCATTGGCACCAGACACCCTCGTTGAGGAGACTCCAGTCCAACTGGAGTCTGAAGAAGAACAGCAGGAAGACGTCATCGTTTCCGAAGCAGAGGATTCAGCTTCCAAAGCCGACGAGCAGGCAGAAGATGACGATCCCCTTCCAGCTGGTCAACCGGTTGTAAGTACAGACATCGACCCTCTTGATACCCCCACACCGGTTGAGGCTTCGGTTCCACCTCCACCTTCGGGCACAGGTGCACACCGATCACAAACTTCTGATGCCCCGCCTTCGGACCCGGCATTGAAGACTTCCAAAAAGCCTCTAGGCTCGAGTCAGCCTCCAGTCAGTCCCGATAAACAGATGATTCTCAAACCGAAAGTGAAACCTATACAAACTCCGACACCAAAGCAAACTTCAGCACCTAAAACTGTTGAACCAAAGCCAACTCTGGCATCGAAGCATACTTCGGCACCTAAAGCTGTCAACCCGAAACACGCTTCGGAACCAACAACTCCGGATCCGAAAAAAATCTCCAATCCGAAGAAAAAACTCGAACCGAAAAAAGCTTCCGACCACAACTCTTTGAAACCGAAACAATCTACTCCAAAGACTGTACTAAACATTGCTAAACCCAGCAAACAGCTCGATCCCAAACAAGACAAGCCGGTTCCGAGAAAGGATTCTCCCATAGAAGAGCTTTTCTGTCCAGATCCAAAGCAAAAGACACTTCTTATTCACCCAAAGACTGGACATATCATCACTTCAACTGCTAAAAGGAAACTGGAACCTCTTTCCACAGCTCCAGTCCTTCTCAAAAAACATGCTCAAACTTCTCCCATAAGAGTACCTTCACCACTTCCAGAAGTGCCAGACGCTTACATTTCCCCCACACACTCTCCACCACTCATCCCACAAAGCCCTGCACTAGCAGATAACGATGAGGATGATCATTCGGGGGGCGGGGGGCGCAGAAGATGAGCAACCCTTAGATGATCCAGATGGTGTTACTGGCCCATCAGATGATCCTTGAGAAGACTGCAATGCACCAGATGCCCCAGATCTACCCCAAGATGACGCATACCCTTCTAGGCCATCTCCTCCAGATGACACCATAGGGTTCACACAACTCATTCACAGAGCAACAGCCTTTCATGGGGTCGATCTCCATACTGATCCAGTGGATGACGACTTCCTTATGGAAACATTATTACCTTCTCATAAAACCACAAACATCTTATCAATGCTTAAAGGGGTTATAAAACACGCACCAGACCTATTTTAAGATCCCGTCAGGGCCAGGGTAATTAATCCCAGGATGGAGAAAAAGTACAAAGCCGCTCCAACTGACCCAGCCTATATCCAGGGCCAACTACCATTAGACTCTTTAGTGGTCTCCCACGCACGAAAAAGAGCTAACTCTCAGACAACAGGGGATGCTCCACCCCCGATAAAGAATCCAAACACTTAGATGCTTCAGGCAAACAGATGACATCTCAAGCAGCCAACGTCTGGAGAATCGCCAACACCCAAGCTCTGTTGGAAAGATACGATAGGGCTCACTACGATGAACTTGAAACCCTTATACATCTTCCAGACAAATACAAGACCAGGGCTACTGATTTGATACAGGAAGGGAAGGTCATTACTAACACTTCCATCCATTGTGCTCTAGATGCTGCTGAGACAGCCTCAAGGGCAATAAATACCGGCATACTTTAACGCAGGTATGCCTGGCTGCGTACTTCTGGTTTCAAACCAGAAGTACAAACCAGTATTCTCAATCAACCCTTTGACCAACAACATCTGTTTGGTCCCACAGTTGATACCTCTCTCGAAAAAAATGAAAAAGGATACTGACACAGCAAAATCCATGGGAGCTTTACAAAATTAAACTCCCAGAGCGTCCTTTCGTCGCTCCTCATACAGGGGCGCCTCAACAACTTTTCCTACCAATACTGCCTCCTCTTCTTACAAAACTCCCCCCCCAATCCTCGCCCAATAGAGGTTATTACAGAGGAGGATACAGAAGCAACAATACTAAAGGTAGAGGCAGAGGTAACACCTATACCATCTCCGCCCCCAAGCAGTGACCTACCTCCTCTCCCCCCAGACCATTACACTCCTGTCGGGGGGAGATTACAACAGTTCCTACCTGTCTGGAACTCCATCACAACAGACTGGTGGGTGAGACAAATAATTCAGTCAGGTTATTCCCTGGAGCTCACTTCCACTCCTCCAACTATACCACTCAGACAGCATCCCATGCCACAAGAGCATCTCACACTCCTAAAACAGGAGGTTGTCACTCTACTGCACAAACATGCAATAGAACCAGTTCCACTACACCATCAAAACACAGGGGTTTACTCTCTGTTTCCTTACTCCCAAAAAGACGGCTCCCTCCGACCTATACTGGACCTCAGACCCCTGAACCTTTACATACAGTCAGACCACTTCCATATGGTCACATTACAGCAGGTCCTTCCTCTGCTAAAACAAGACGATTTCCTTGCTACTCTAGATCTCAAGGACGCCAACTTTCACATTCCCATTCACCAAGCTCACAGAAAGTACCTTCAGTTTGTAGTGGACGGTCAGCATTACCAATTCAAAGGCCTCCCCTTCGGAGCCACTACTGCACCCCGAGTCTACACAAAGTGTCTCGCGGAAGTAGCAGCACACTTGAGAAGGGAAAACATCCATGTCTTCCCATATCTGGACGACTGGTTAATAAATGCCAAGTCAGTCCAGCAATGTGCCCAGCACACACACAAGACCATTCATCTCTTAAACAAACTCGGTTTCACTATAAACAAAACAAAGTCGCACCTCCAACCATCCCGGTCTCAACAGTATCTAGATGCCACAATAGACACCTCCGAAGGAATTGCATCCCCCAATCCAATAAGAATACAGAGCATGCAAGCTCTTATACAAACATTTCAACCGCAACACTTACTAGCAGTTTGAGTGTTCTTGCAACTAATTGGAATGATGGCATCTTGCATTTTCGTAGTACCGCATGCAAGACTCCAGATGCGCCCCCTGCAAGACTGCTTAGCAAGCCAATGGAACCAGGCTCAAGGTCAATTAACAGATCTGGTGGTGGTCGACGGCCGGACACATCGCGCTCTGCAGTGGTGGAACACCAAAAACCTTTCCAAAGGACGGCCATTCCTCGAACCAGTTCCACAGGTAGTACTAACCACAGACATATCCCTCACCGGCTGGGGAGCTCATTTGTCAGAGCACACAGTACAGGACAGGTGGACACCACAACAGAAGCTACTCCACATAAACCATCTGGAGTTTCTAGCCATTTTTCTAGCTCTAAAATCATTTCAAAATTACTTATCCAGCAAAGCTGTCTTAGTCCGCACAGACATTATGACAGCCATGTACTACATTAAAAAACAGGGAGGAACACGCTCCTTACAGCTCTCCCGGCTGGTGCAGAGTATATGGAGGTGGGCCATTCCTCAAAACATCTACCTACTAGCAGAACATCTACCAGGAGTTCAAAATCAGATTGCGGATCTGTTGAGTCATCAGAGACAACAGATTCACGAGTGGGAACTTCATCCGCAAGTTCTTCAACCTTTCTTTCAAGTATGGGGACAGCCACAAATAGATCTCTTCGCCACACTCCTAAACTCCAAATGCCCAAGCTTCGCTGCCAGGTATCCACACCCATTGTCCAAAGGCAATGCAATATGGATGAGTTGGTCAGGCAGATTTGCATACGCTTTTCCGCCTCTCCCACTCATTCCGTTAGTGGTGCGCAAGCTGCAGCAACACTGCCTCACACTGATTCTCATTGCACCAACATGGGCAAGGCAACCGTGGTACACCACACTACTGGATCTCTCAGTGGTACCACATCAAAAACTGCAACTCTCACCACACCTGTTAACACAGAACCATGGAGAGATCATGCATCCGGACCCCATGCAGCTCAACCTAGGGATTTAGCGCCTGAGGTCTTAGAATTTGGATATCTCAACCTCCCACCTGATTGCATGAACGTTATCAAAGAAGCTAGACCTCCCACCACTAGAGCTTGCTACGCAGCTAAATGGAAAAGAGTTATTATATATTGCACCAATAACATCAACTAGAAACTAGATGTTTCCATCCAGATCATATGCTATGTGCTGCATCTCCACAAATGCAGTTTAGCATACTCCTCAATCAGGTTACATCTTGCTGCTGTAGCAGCTTACCTTCAAAACAACAGTATCTATCATTATTGAAAGTTCCTGCCGTCAAAGCCTTCATGGAAGGTCTCAAAAGAATAATTCCTCCCAGGGTACCACCCTCCCCTGTATGGAACCTCAACATTGTTCTCGCCAGGCTCATGGGTCCTCCTTTGAACCTTTGCATAAGTGTGAATTACAGTTTCTTTCATGGAAAGTTGCTTTTCTAGTGGCTATTACATCACTCGGAAGGGTGAGTGAGATCCAGGCACTAACAATTCAAGCACCATTCTTTCAACTCTATCACAACAAGGTGGTTCTAAGGACAAATCCCAAATTCCTTCCAAAAGTCATTTCACCATTCCATCTCAGTCTGTTGAGTTGCCAGTATTATTCTCCCAACCTCAAACAGTTGCTGAGAGAGCTCTCCATACATTAGATGTTAAAAGAGCTCTCCTCTACTATATTGATAGGACAAAGCCATTTCATAAAACAAAGCAGCTTTTTGTATCCTTTTCTCCTCCACACAAAGGTAATCCCATTTCAAAAACTGGGTTTGCAAGGTGAATTGTTAAATGCATTCAAGTTTGCTATCAAAAAGCAAAATGCACTCTATCCATTCCCCCTAGGGCTCATTCCACCCGTAAACTAGGGGCATCTATGGCATTTTTAGGGAACATTCCTTTAGATGATATCTACAAAGCAGCTACATGTCTACACCGCACACATTCACAAAGCACTACTGTGTAGATGTGCAAGCAAAGCAAGCTAGTGTGGGCAGGCTGTACTCAAAACACTATTTCAAACCACTGCAACAGATACTGTTACTCGCCGCTAAGGGAGAGAACTGCTATGCAATCAATGCACTAGTGTGTGATCTGCAGCCCATATGCCTCGAATGGAAAATGCTACTTACCAGTATACATCTGTTCTTGGCATGTAGCGCTGCAGATTCACACACGTCCACCCACCTCCCCCTCTACCTCTGTTCCAGTAATATATTAATTAGATTCACTATACATGGACATCTTTCTGTTCTCACACAAATCCCATCATTTCCCGTAATGGCGAAAAACAATCTGAAGATGGAGTTGATGACCATGCGCACTATACTTCAGAGGAGGAGTCATCTACCATACAAAGACTCTTCCAGGACAACAACAAAGTGTAATCATCCGGGCCCACCACCACTTGGCCATCTATGCACTAGTGTGTGAATCTGCAGCCCTACATGCCAAGAACAGATGCATTCTGGTAAGTAGCATTTTCCTTTTAATGCCTGTGCTTCTCAATGTTCCTGACTAAATAGAGATGTTTTGGGCTACGATTGTGACTTTTCAGACCAGTAAAAAAGAAACTATTTAAATCTGCATCAACAGTGTATCCATTCAGTGAAGAGTGTATTAGCCTGTTCCACAGAACAGGTTTGACCCAAGACAAGTTTATCCAATTGTTTCAGTTTCCTAACTTTGTGTCTAGACTGCATCCCTCGGCACGGATACCTATCCTTAATGAGTTCAGTTCCCAAAATACATTAGACTGAAGCTAGCCCTTCTCGCGACTAAGTAAAGGACAGGATGCTAGGCCCTTGAGCTTCAATGGTTGAGAATGACCCAGCAGAAGAGGAATATACACTCCAGGAAAGTAACCAGAATATGTCTGTGAATAAGAGTGGTACTGTGGAAATACAAGAAGAGAGGGAATGGAATAGGGCTCAGGAGAAGCAAAAGTTGGACATTCCTGTCGGGCTCAATAATCTAGAGGGCGGAGGCAGCTTAGTATGCCCTGTCTCTACTTCTGATAGTAACACCTCCCCATTTCAGTGTCTTGACGGACACTGGCCGTATACCATGCGAGCAGAAGGCTGCAGTTCTTTGGGCTGCATTGTGCAACTCCGATGTGAGGGTTAGCTGAGCAGGAGTTGTCTGTCATCTTACCTTCAGCGAGGTTGAAGCCAGTTTTTAATTGTGTACAGCTGAGCTACTGCAGCATGCAAGCTTGAAAGATACTGTGATCCACAGGGCTACCCCACAAGAGAATAGAATGTTCCATAATATGTTGGTATGTGCCTAAATTAAACTATGGTTCTCCAGTATTGAATCTTTCATAGATTTACATGCTTGTACTGTCCCTGTTGTCATGGTTGGAGTCCCACAGTACTTAAATAAGCAGTAATATAAAAATTACATTAGAAAGCATAGAGAAAAAAAGTGAATTTGTAAACCAATCCACATCATTATAATAGACCCAAACTTCAACCAATCAGACCAGCCCCAGCCCATATCTCTCCTGCAGAACCAATATACCTCAAATTTCCAACCGCACGTCATGTGTGAGGGAGTCTCCCTGGGCTCTGCTTAGTTCTTTAAGTTGGTGAACTTTTGACCCTGCTCTGTTCCTCTCTGGAACAATTCTTCTGAATTCAGCTTATGATATTGTGTTTATCTTCATCTACGCTACTTTTTCAAGATGTCAGAGGGATCTAAGAAAATACTTTTTAGACCTTGCAGATCTTGTGGGACGGCAAGGTTATTCTTAGAAGATCTTCACAAAGACTGTCTTTACTATTTATATCCCAGGCATACTGCTAGAAATTGTAAATATTTCAGAACCTTCTCTGCTAAAACTCTAAAGGACAGAGAAGCCAGATTATTGATATGGCTCCAAAATAAGAAGAACAAAAAGGGGGGGGTTAGGGTCCGAGGGAAAATTTAAAGACTAAGACAGACTCAATCCCCCATACAATAACTACTACAACAAGGAATCTGTCAGTCTGAAGAATGGGCACAGTCGCCAAAAGGATAGGAATAAGCGAAGAGTTTGGAAGAGGAGCCTCAGAGTGCTGTAGGATTTATTAGGATTTCCATCAAAAACCAGTGATTGGTGAATATCATCATCTGGATATCCACACCTTCCCACCACTATGATTCACTCCATCTTGGAGTTTCATTCGTGGTTTGTTAATGGCCGGAGCACATATTCGAGGCCCGGGGAGGGGGAAGGAAAGAAGACAGCCAAGCCGCTAGTTAAGGCGAGATGTGTGATATATACCAAAATGATATATAAGTGGTGCAGTGCAGTAAAGTGAAATACTAAAAAAGGATAAGGAGGAAAAAGAAAGGTAGTTTATTAAGAAATATTCCTGCCGATCCTTAACTAAAAATGGTGCAGAAACAGCTTCTAACAAATAGGCTGTTTGACAATAGGGTCGACATGTTTCAGCCTGCTTGCCCGGAGGGTCAAATGGCTTTCGTCAGGACCTTCATTATATTATCGCTACTGCTGCAAAAGTGAAAAAATTATAAATTGTGAAACAATGTTAAAAAATACAACCTTCTTATGGTGTATAGCTTCTTCGTACTGTCAGTGTGTATATGAACATCTGCGGAAATACGAAAGACAACCAAAGGCAACAAAGTGAGTGAAAACATGAAGCAAACTCTCCCTCGCAACGCTGTGCCTTAATCTCAAGTGCTTACCTGACCAGCACGAGAAGTGAGCCTCACCTCACCCGGTAACGACTCAGGTATGAAGGAGGCCCCGCCCTGCAAAATTGAATAAAATGCGGGGAAAATGAACAAACAGTGAACCCTGGGATTCGAGGTTCAAGGTATAAAAATTTTGAGACATTCCTCTGAATGTCCTTTACAAGCTCTGCTACGAACGCTGAAGTGACTTCACTCAAAAGAACAAGACAACACCCAAGTTTACAAACTCTGCAGTCGCGCAAATATTCCGACATATTTGCAGCTCGCAGTGCATAATTACGCCAGGTATGTTAGAAAGTTTTAAAGTTATAAAGTTTTGACAGTCGAGAAACCGCTTACCTCTCCGTCGGTACCTCAATGTAGAATCTGAGCCGTTTGGGAGGTAACCGGCATCACAGGTGAGTGGTGTTAAAAGCGTATGCTTTAGTTAAGCGGCTACCCGATTCGTCAACACGGAACCAATGAGTTTCAGTGTTTGGTGTGTAATGGCCTCTGATAGGGCCATGGAAAGCCTAATGTCACACGGGATTTCAAGAATGACTACAGGATGGCGTCAGTGTGTCCGGACGGTGTAGTTCTGTATATGTGTACAAACGCCGTGATGAAACTTTATCAGTCAGCCTGACTCGGACATACTGCCATATGGTGGATGTACTAGTTAAATAGTTCTAGCGAATAGCTCAAGTCATAAACCTAAATAAGGTTATTGCTAATCACCATGCCATGGGTTTATACAGTCGACATATATCTATTTAGCCCAAGAATATAGATCGCTAGCATAAAGTAAGCGGTTAGGCTTTATATGTACAGTGTATTTACTTAAAAAGGGGAGATAGTATGAAAACTTAGTCGCTATCTCGGGATGAACATTGACCAGTGGAGATTTATAGTGAGATCCACGGGATGTCATCGTTCAATCCTTTTTGAAAAGTACCAATTTTAAACACCCAGCGTTGTTCTTTTAAAAACAAAAAGCGAGATGTATCACTTACATGTGATGGGATGAAGGGTTTCTCTAAGACTGTCCACCAAAAATCATTGGCTTGGTGCTTTACCTCATTGAAGTGGCGTGTAAGTCTCGTGTTAGTCTTGTTACAGCGAAAAGTGCTTTTGTGTTCCAACATCCGCAGTCTGACTTTGCGGGTAGTCATCCCTATGTACCGAAGTTTGCAGGGGCATTCTATCATATAGATTAGATTGTCACTGTTGCAGTTGGTAAAAGTTCTTTGTTCCCATGGTGTATTCGTGCCTATGTCAAGTGTTGTGGAATGGCTAGTCTGTGGGCATATCGAACACGTGCCGCATGGGTGGTGTCCTTGTACTGCAGGTAGGTCCCATAAGGTGCCAATGGAACGTGGTCTTTCTTCACGGGGTCGTGTATGGACCAATTTGTCTCTAAGGTTACTTCCTCGTTTGAGAGAGAACAAAGGCAGTGGTATTTTCTCTTTGCATGAGTTCAAGAGGCGCCAATGCTTTTTCACACTCTTCTGAATTCCATTAGTAAGAGTGCTGAAGGTATGGACAAAAGTGAGCCGCTCTAGTGGTGGTTTTATAATATGTGGCTCAATTAGTGCTTCTCTGTTGTTGTTAGAAGCACGTTTGAACGCTTTCTTGATCAGAGATCTCGGGTATTGTTTAACAATAAGTTGTTCTGTGAGATTCTTTGCATGCACCTGATATTTGTCAGATGTGGAACAGTTGCGCCTTACACGCAAAAACTGTCCGTAGGGAAGATTGTCTCTCAATGATTTCGGATGTTGACTATCATATCTCAGGAGAGAGTTACGAGACATTGGTTTCTTGTACAGTTCACTTTCAAGGCCTGTTGAAGTGCTGAAGATGGAGAGATCTAGAAAGGCTAATCTCTCTTTATGAGCTTCCACTGTGAACCTCAGGAAGTTGTTTCTAGTGTTCAACCAGTCTAAGAACGGTGAAACTGACGGCAAATCACCACGCCAGATTACCAGGATGTCGTCAATATAGCGCTTCCATAGTCGGATTGAGTCACTGAAGGGGTTGTCATCATTGAGCACATGTGTTTGTTCGAATGAATGCACATAGAGGTTGGCTAAGCTTGGAGCAAAAATACTCCCCATGCTGGTCCCGGAGACCTGCAGGTATATGGTGTCTTCAAATTGGAAAAATTTTTCTTTCATAGCCAAATGTGCAAGGGCCATGATGAAATGAACGGGAGTAATGGTATCCAGGTGTGTATTGTTCAGGATGGAGAAGATGGTTTCAAGGGTCTCGTCCTGAGGGATAGAGGTGTATAAGGATTCTACATCAAATGATACTAGAATATCTTTATCAGGATCGAAATCAACTGTAGGCAGTAGACGCAGAATATCTTTTGTGTCCTGCAGGTAAGTTGGCATCTCCTTGACTAGAGGTCTCAAAAAGTGATCAACAAAGGTGGATAGAGGTTCTAGTAGTGACCCTTGTCCTGATATGATAGGTCTCCCTGGTGGGGGCCGTTGGGTTTTGTGAACTTTAGGAAGAGTGTAAAAGTAAGGCATCACAGGATGAGGGGTATTGAGAAATGATGCTTCCTGTGAAGTGATCCATCCATTAGATGATGCTTCATCTACTGCTTCAGTGATAGTTTTCTGAATCCTCTTGGTGGGATCTTGTTGGAGAGGTTTGTAGAATCTCCTATCCGACAGTTGTCTGAGGCACTCTTGGCGATATATTTCAGTGTCTTGAATGACCACTGCTCCGCCTTTGTCAGCTGGCTTTATTACGATAGTTCGGTCTTCCATAAGACCTTTCAAGGCCAGGCGTTCTTTCTTTGGTAGATTACAAAAATGGTCTGATCTAGTTTTGTTCTTACATAAGGTGGTAATTTCTTCGGTTACCGCTTGTTCAAAGGTTAACACCTGTGGTGGTACCTCATGTAATGGTGGATTAAAGGTGGATTTATTTTTTAGGCCGGTGTTAAGTTCACTCAATGTAACTTGGGTCGTCTCTTTGTTCTTAAAGAAATAATGTAACCTTATTTTGCGGAAAAATTTGGCCAGATCACATCGTATTTCAAAATCGTCTCCATGAGTGGTAGTCACAAAACCAAGGCCTTTGTTGAGTATCGATGTCTCATCTGGTGTCAAGATCTTATTGCTCAGGTTCAGTACTAGATCGTCTCGGTACTCGTTCCTGGTTGTGGTTGTCCCCTCCTGGTTTGGCTGCGTGTGTTCATTTGTTGGGGCATTGATGTGGACAGGTTCCAATGTACCTGTGGTTGCTGCCCTCTTCTTTTTGCTCTGGGCCTCCCTCGGCCCGATCCTAAAAAAGGCTGGAAACTGGGGTCCTGCTGGTGTACTGAAAATTGGTTCGGTTGGAAGGGCTGGAAAGCCTGGGGTGGTGGGGGATATCCCCACGGTGTCGGAGGCCACCATTGTTGAAAATGAGGTGTATATTGTCCCCTCCAGTTCCTTCTATTGCCTCGACCCCTATATTGTGGCCTGTTGGATTGTGGACCTCCATTGTCATTATCGTTATTGTCATCATCCGAACTGCTCCCTGCCATTAACAAACCACGAATGAAACTCCAAGATGGAGTGAATCATAGTGGTGGGAAGGTGTGGATATCCAGATGATGATATTCACCAATCACTGGTTTTTGATGGAAATTCATGGGAAGTGGTTTGTCCAAGAAGCGCAGATGCATGTTCGAGGCATGTGGGCTGCTGAATTCATATCTGTGCATAGATCGCCGCCTAGTGTTGGGTCCGGATGATTGCACATTGTTGTCCTGGAAGAGTCTTCGAAGTATCACGAGATAGGTGGCTCCTCCCCTGGACTACAGTGCGCATGGGCATCCCCTCCATCCTTAGATTGTTTTTTTCCACCATTGGGTTCGGATGTCCTAATCTTAGCTCTTAGAGTAGTTAGGCCTCTAACTCGTCGGTATTGTTTTCGTTCGGCGCCGAGTATCTTCATCGAAATTAGCTATTTGCCCTTCGACGTCAGCGCCGATCCAGATCGACGATGGAACCAAAGACATCGAATAGCCCCTTCAAGCGTTGCCCTCTTTGCAACGCTAAATATGCTCGCTTCGACGTGCACCCGGTGTGCAACAAGTGCCTCTCTCCAAACCACGACGAAGCCACCTGTATGGCGTGCTCCCGGTTTTGATCGAAGGAAACACTTTGCATTCGTCGAGCAGCTCGGCTCGAGGCGCAAAAAGTAGCGCCAAACCCGGACAACATCTTCGGGACCGAAGATGAGGAGGTCGTGGACCTTGAAGTTCAAGGGAAGATATCGTCGGCGTCAGAGCGTGAATCAGACTATGATGCCGAGGACGAACATATTCTAGATGAAGAGGATGATGAAGTCGTCGAACAGGTAGGAGACGACGGAGAGGCCCTTGGGGCCGAGGAGGATAGCTCCAAAGAGGAGCTACGCCCACAGGTCCACTCAGTGCCCAAAGAGACACTCGATAAGGCTCAAGTCGTGGGATCGCCACAAGGCCTTACCTAAGATCATTCCTCTCGTTCTTCTGCCCCGCTTAAATGCCCGGCGTCGAACTATCCTAAAGAGCCATCGGTATCGAAAGCGCCATCACTCGATCGACGGGAATCGAAACTGAAGGCATCGGCACCGAAAGTGAAAGTCTCTCTCCACGGCACCAAGGCCTTGAAGCCCTCGGAGCCGAAGACGCAAAAGAAGGCTGTCGACGCCGAGAGGAGTCTTACGAACGTCGAGCCGAAGGCGGCACCTACCATCAAGGTCAAGGTTGCCGACCCGAAAATATCGACGCCAAGGAGCGTCGACACACATATGGCGAACGGCCCTCGAGAGCCACCCCATTCCAGTCTTCGTGGCCTGAAAACGACATCCAGTTCGGGGCCTGAGGCCACAACCAAAAGGGCGTCGAAGGATCGTGTCCAATCCGCGGCGCCGTCTCCTTTTGTAAAGCAGAAGGTGTCTGAGTCGTTATTACGCATCCAAACCAAGGCTTCCATGGTTGGCGCAGACACGGCCCCGCAGCCCAAAACGGTCAGCGCGGTTCACATCGCGTCGACGCACATCAAGTTCGGACTCCCACCAGCGGTGCGTCCGAAAATGCTCGACGCCAAGAAGGGTCTCAACCCCCAGGAACCTATCGACCCGAAGAAAACTGTCGAGGCACCGACAGGCATTCCAACAGAAAAGAGAGCGGTTGCAATACCTCGCGCCGATGAGGATCCCAGGCAATTTATCGACGCCAATACTGGTAGACTTTCTATATACAAGCGGAAAATAGTGTCAGAGCCACCAATGGAGCCCTACAAAATTCCATTGAAGAGAAAACGACCAACATCACCAACTCTAGTGGAACAACTTCCATATTGTGCCACAGACCCTCAGTCATTCTCACCCACACACTCTAATGTGGATGCTGGAGATGTTGATGATATAGAGGAGACTTAACCTATGGACACTGACCCTGAAGACCAGAACCAGCCTTGGGTGGACAATACTGATACAGGGGACCCACGTACTGCTCCAGACACACAAGCATATGTGGTGAAAACGTCTCCTACAGAGGATACGGCTGCTTTCAATGCCTTAATTGAAAGAGCCGCTAACAATTGTGACGTACAGCTCCACACTGATCCTATTGAGGACGACTTTCTAATGGATACCTTCTCTACCTCAGAAAGATCTGTTAAGACTCTGCCCATGCTAAAGGGGGTCCTCAAACAGACTACTGACATTTTTAAGGAGACCACAAGGGCTTGAGTCCTTAACCCTAGAATTGAAAAAAAGTATAGGCCAGCTCCTGTGGACCCTGCCTACATAAGGGGACAGTTGCCTTTAGACTCATTGGTGGTTTCCAATGCTCGGAAGAGAGCCAACTCACAGACAACGGGTGATGCTCCTCCCCCAGACAAAGAGTCTAAGGTCTTGGAAACATCAGGAAAGAGGGTTGCTGCACAGGCAGCTAACATCTGGAGAATAGCCAACACTCAGGCGCTTCTGGCTAGATACGACAGGGCACATTATGATACCCTAGAGACACTGCTCCAGCACCTCCCAGATCAGTATAAAGAGGGAGCAGAATCCCTGATTACAAAAGGGAAGCTTATCAGCAACGCTTCCATTAAGTGCGCTCTTGACGCAGCTGACACTGCAGCTAGGGCTATTAACACCAGCGTCATGTTAAGACGGCATGCTTGGTTAAGGATCTCTGGATTCAAACCAGAAATACAAACAACTATACTTAATCAACCTGTCAACCCAGGTTGACACCACCCTAGAAAAACTCAAAAAAGATAGAGACTGCAAAGTCTATGGGGGCTCTGCAATCACAGCAGTTTCGGAGTGGGTCCTTTAGTCGCTCCAGCAACAGAGGGCCATCCAGAAGCCAAAACTCCCAACAGTCGCAGTACACTAAAGGAGGTACACAGACCACCTATAATAAAAATAATAGAGGTGGATACCGTGGCAACAACGTCAAAGGCAGAGGCCGTGGAAACAGCTCCAGGTCCTCCGCCACCAACAAACAGTGACGCCTTGTCACTGCCCCCCGACCACGTAACACCTGTCGGGGGGAGACTCCAACAGTTCCTGCCAGTCTGGGAATCCATTACTATGGACAGGTGGGTGAGAGAAATTATCCAGTACGGTTATTGTCTAGAGTTCACATCCACTCCACCCAACATACCACCAAGACACCATCATATGTCCGCAGAGCACTTGCACTTATTTCAACAGGAAGTTCTCAGTATGCTCCAAAAAGGAGCCATAGAACTCGTGCCTGCAAAGGAACGAGGATCAGGGGTGTACTCACTGTATTTTCTGATCCCCAAAAAGGATGGATCTCTCAGACCCATACTGGATCTAAGACCTCTAAACCGTTACATTCTCTCAGAGCATTTTCACATGCTCACTCTGCAGCAAGTACTACCGTTGCTCAATCAGGGATACTTTCTTGCAACATTGGACCTCAAGGATGCGTATTTCCATATACCCATACACCCCTCACACAGAAAGTATCTCAGGTTCACTGTTCTCAATCAGCATTACCAGTTCAAAGTCCTCCCTTTCGGGGTAACTACGGCACCCAGGGTTTTCACCAAGTGCCTGGCTACAGTGGCGGCACACTTAAGGAGACAACACATACATGTCTATCCTTATCTGGACGACTGGCTTATCCAGGGAAAGTCGGCCCAGCACTGTGCCAGCCACATGTCCCACACCATTCACCTTCTTCACAGTTTGGGCTTCTCTCTGAATTATCCAAAGTCCCACCTTCATCCCAACCACGTACAGCAGTATCTAGGCGTAACCATAGACACTCTGGCAGCCACGGCACAACCAAATTCAGTCAGGATCAACAGCCTTCAGTTGCTCATAAAGAAATTCAAACCTCAACACTCACTCCCAGCAAGAGTGTTTATGCAGTTGATAGGCATGATGGCCTCCTGCATCTTCATAGTCCCGCACGCAAGATTACATATGCGCCCGCTTCAGGAGTGCTTGGCACGTCAGTGGAATCAGGCCCACGGACAATTAAAAGACCTAGTGTTGGTGAGCGGTCGGGCATACAACTCTCTGCATTGGTGGAATCCACAAAACCTTTGCAAAGGCCGACCGTTCTAGGAGCCTGTTCCACAAATCATACTGACGGTGGACGCGTCTCTCCAGGGATGGGGAGCTCATGTACTCAATCACACAGTGCAGGGACTATGGACGACACAGCAAAAGAGGATGCACATCAACATTCTGGAACTGATGGCAATCTTCCTAGCCATGAAGGCATTCAAACTGCACCTGTGCAACAAAGTCGTGTTGATCTGAACGGACAACATGACTGCCATGTACTACATACAGAAGCAGGGAGGAACACACTCTCGACAGTTGTCTCATCTGGCTCAGAGCATGTGGAAGTGGGCCATTCAGAGGAACATCTTCCTCATGGCGGAACACCTCCCGGGCAAAGACAACCAGATGGCAGACCTGCTCAGCAGACACAGCCACCAGATGCACGAGTGGGAAATACATCCATCAGTACTCCAACCGTACTTCCAGCAGTGGGGTCATCCAGAGATAGACCTATTCGCCACAAGGGAAAACGCAAAATGCCAAAACTTTGCCGCCAGGTTCCCACATCCACAGTCGCAGGGCAATGCAATATGGATGAACTGGTCCGGCAGATTTGCGTACGCTTTTCCCCCAGCGCCGTTAATACCGCTGGTGGCACGCAAACTCAAGCAACACTCAATGACGCTCATCCTGGTTGCTCCAACGTGGGCACGTCAGCCTTGATACACCACGTTTCTGGAACTCTCCGTGGTACCGCATCAACGGCTACGGCTCACACCCACACTTTTAACGCAGAGCCATGGCGAGATTCAGCACCCAGATCCGCAACAGCTGAACCTGGCGATATGGCTCCTGAGATCTTAGAATTTGGCTGCCTAAACTTGCCTCCAGAATGTATGAATATCATCAAGGAGGCACGGAGACCCACTACCAGAGCCTGCTACGTGGTTAAGTGGAAAAGATTTGTCATTTATTGTAAAAATAATGACATCAATGCGCTGGATGCATCAACGCAAAATATTATCTGTTATCTATTACACTTATACTGATGCAATCTGGCATACAATTCCATCCGTATACATTTAACCGCACTGGCAGCTTACCTTCAGAATAGGCAGCACCTCTCTCTGTTCAAGGTGCCGGCCATCAGAGCTTTCTTGGAAGGACTCAGACGTGTGATTCCCCCACGAGACCCTCATTCGCCAGTCTGGAACCTAAATGTGGTCCTCACCAGACTGATGGGACCACCTTTTGAACCCCTACACTCCTGTGAGATTCAATTTCTAACATGGAAAGTAGCTTTCCTAGTTGCCATTACTTCCCTAAGACGAGTTAGTGAACTTCAGGCACTAACCATTCAAGAGCCATTTATACAAGTTCATGCAAACAGGGTAGTACTACGCACCAACCCTACCTTCATGCCCAAGGTGATTTCGCAGTTCCATATGAACCAATCCATAGAACTGCCCGTGTTTTATCCTAATCCTGAAAATGTAGCGGAGAGAATGCTCCACACACTTGATATCAGAAGAGCTCTCCTATACTATATTGACAGAACACAAACTTTCAGGAAAACAAAACAACTGTTTGTTGCCTTTTCTCCACAGCACAAAGGCAACCCCATTTCCAAAGCAGGAATAGCTAGGTGGATAGTTAAATGTATACAGATTTGCTATGAAAAAGCTAAGCGCACACTAACCATTCCTCCAAGGGCCCACTCTACACGAAAGTTAGGGGTCTCCATGGCTTTCCTGGGAAATATTCCTTTAGGGGAGATATATAGAGCAGCCACATGGTCCACTATACATACATTTACCAAGCACTACTGTGTAGATGTACACTCAAGACAGCAGGCCGCTGTAGGACAGGCTGTTCTCAAAACTCGTTTTCAGACTGCTGCAGCTGGCACAGGCAGTCGCCGCTAATGGAGGGACTGCTATATAATCTATGCACAGATATGAATTCAGCAGCCCACATGCCTCAAACTGAATATGCTACTTACCAGTATGCATCTGTTCTTGGCATGTAGGGCTGCTGACATTCATATCGCCCACCCTCCTCCCCGGCGCCTGTAGCAGCTGTAGCATTCAGTAATTACTAGTTAGCATGGTCATCATTCACTGTATTACACTCCATCTATGCCACAATGGCGAAAAACAATCTAAGGATGGAGGGGATGCCCATGCGCACTGTAGTCCAGGGGAGGAGCCACCTATCTCGTGATACTTCGAAGACTCTTCCAGGACAACAATGTGCAATCATCCGGACCCAACACTAGGCGGCGATCTCTGCACAGATATGAATGTCAGCAGCCCTACATGCCAAGAACCGATGCATACTGGTAAGTAGCATATTCAATAAATCTCCTAGAGTTGAGGGTAGTGTTTTTAGGGCTGCAAGCATTCCTTCCCAAGGATTCGTGACTCTTCTGTTCCTATAAGGACCGAAAACACCAGCACTATGTACTACCTTGACAAGCAAGGGAGTACCAGATCACCAAAGCTATTGGTTCACGCACATGAGATCTGGAAGTGGTTGCTAAAGCACAGCATAACTCTGCAAGTAGAGCATGTGCCGGGCATAGACAATGAATGATCAGATTCTCCTAGTAGAGCAAGCAGCCAGTGCCACGAATGGGAACTGAACCAAGATCAGCTGGAACAGGTCTTCAAAGTATGGGGCACTCCAAAGTTGGATCTTTTTGTGACAGTGTTTGTTTTGATAGCAGCTTTATTAAAAAAAGATCTTGGAGGAACGCTCTTCGCATGCAGTGGACGGGGCTGTTCGCTTATGCGTTCCCACTGTTTCCTCTCATTCCAAGGAAATACGCGAGATGGAGTCATGACATCTCATTTTTGTAGCCCCGGCATGGCCGAGACAGTTTTGGTATTAAGAGCTTCTAATACTGTCAATGATTCCACACGTTCACGTACAGCCGATGAACATCTACACTACATGAACAACACAGATACTGTGAGAAAGTGCCATCTTTCTTGCATGGTATGCCCCCACTTTTTGCTGAATGTACTTTGACTGAGTGTGCGCTGGACTCCTGCCAATCGGGTGCCCAGGGCCTATGTTCATTCCCTAAAACAAACCAAACCCAAATTGGCAAACCCTGGCCACATGTCTGCCCCTGGTAAATGGTACCCTAGGTACCCAGGGCCTTGTGACCAGGGAAGGCCTCTAAGGGCTGCAGCACTCCTTGTGCCACCCTTAGAGGCCCTGTAACCTTACACTCACACACACTGCCTTTGCAGGCTGAATGTTTGGGTGCAAGACAAAAACAAAATCGACATGGCACACATCCCTGTGTGCCATGCCCATCACCTACACTACCATGGCATACATCAGTCACCCCTCTAGCTGGGTGCCTTATGCCAATGGTGTGGGCACAGGAGCAGGAGCCCTGTGCCCCTACAGTGTACATAGGGTGCTGAGAGCTCGTCAAACACAAGCTCCACAGCACCATAATGGCAACACTAAAGACTGAGAAATTTGGTATCAAACTTCTCAGCACATTAAACCCACCT
The DNA here is from genome assembly GCF_964204655.1 of Triturus cristatus. Classification (NCBI taxonomy): domain Eukaryota; kingdom Metazoa; phylum Chordata; class Amphibia; order Caudata; family Salamandridae; genus Triturus; species Triturus cristatus. Next base: position 901,506,241 of record NC_140592.1, on the reverse strand, counting down.
TGATGCCAGTGTGGGATTTAATGTACCCAGCACCCCAGAGGGCATCTTAGAGATGCCCCCTTAAACCTAACCTACAATCCACGTCTACTCTGAGGCTGCCTAGGCTGCCACCCAGCAGAGATGTTGCTGGACCCCTGGGTAGGAGAGCCCCTGCAACAATGCACATCCTGGGCGAGGTGCTAAATCTCCTCCCCCAGGATGGGCAGGGGGAAGCTTCAAAGGCATGCCGCCTCTGTGAGCTTCCCCAGGCCCCTGCAACCCCCCACTCTGGTGGGAAGCTTTGGCCGGATACACCAAATAAGGACAGGGGATGTGCCAGCCTGCCAACCCCACCCCTCAGGTGGGGGAGGCTAGGTGAAGCACATCTCCGGGCTCTCGCCATCTTGAAGATGGGGAGCCCTATCAGGACTAGGCTACTGCCCCCCTCCCACAGGAGAGAGGCAGGATAGGGGGTGTACCCACCCCAGTACAGGGACCCATTGGTCCCTGCCCGTCACCTACCTGTAACGCTCCTAAATCTAGTATTTAGCGGCACCCTGAACCTTCCTTCCCGAGATTCCAGATTCAAAACTACAAAGAGCAAGAAGAAAGAAGACCTGCCCTGCAGCTGCTGAAAAGAGGAAGACACCAACTGCTTTGGCCCCAGCCCTACCGGCCTGTCGACCCTCGAACCTGCTCCTGCTCCAACCCGGCATCTCTTGTGGCCAGCAACCTCACCAACCCCGGAGGACCTGGCTACCTTTTGGCTCTAAGCCCCTGGGACTCCCATGAGTAGAGGCTCTACTCAAAACCCATCTCTAATCCCTGGCAGCAGCCCGGAACCGCGAACCCAGCACACTCTGCACCAGCCAAGCCTGGCCAGTGCCGGAGTGAACAAAGACCCTGAGGACGACCCCACGGCGACTGTGACCCAGAGTCCGGCACCCAAGGACCTCCCTCTACACTCCTGAAGAAGCCTGCAGCCTCAGAACAAGGTGCCCCCCCCAACCGCGATCAACAGAGGGTAAGATTTCCCGACACCAAAAGGCACCCCTGCACGCGGCACCCCACGGCCCCCTGTGCCCAATCCCGGGGTACCTACCTATCCTCCAACTACCGAACTTACCTCTCAAAGTGGTGGTGCCACCTGAAGAGTCCTCGTCCCCGAGCTTGCAGTCTTTTTCTAAACCGGAGATTTCCCATTGAAATCAATTGAGCGCCCGAAGGCTCAAAAGCACTCTGCACCCAGCTGCCCGAGTAGCCCTGGCAGTGAAAACTCTACACCTCCCTACTTCCCCACTTGCCCTGAGTAAGTGACCAGGAGCCCAGCTCCCACAGCCACGTGGCTTGCCAGTCAGCAGCCACCAACCAAGGCCCCCCTATCCCTCATAGGATAACATTGGGCCTAACTCTCTCTGCACCCGGCCGCCCTAGAGCCACTGAGGGTGAACCAACTGGACCTACCTGACCCTGGGGGACCCCTGAGTCTATGCCCAGAACCTCAACTCTGCCAGTCGAGTACTTACCCTTAAACTGCAAACTCTATTTTCCTCGTAGGGTAACATTGACTGGCTTTTTCCTGAAATTTCTTCTAAGTGTGGACTTTACAAATCTTAAAATATTTACCAAAAATCAGCCGAGTAACGAAAACGAAATTACTCACCTGCTCTTAGGTGATCTCCCAGTGCTGTATCTTGGTGCCCAGCACTGACTCTGAAATATACTTACAACTGTACTTACCCGTAACCCAATTTTCTTCCATAGGAAACCATTGACTGTTTTTCTGTGAAATTTCTTCTAAGTGTCGATTTCTGCAATCTTTAAATATTCTTCAAAAATCGTATAATATCTGAAAACGTAATTGCTTACCTGTTTTGGATAAAGGTCCCAGTACTGAGTCTAGGCACCCAGTATTGGATTACAAAAGTAACAAGAACATACTGTACCTGTAACCTGAATTTTCTTCCATAGGGAATCATTGACTGTTTTCTTTGAAATATTTTCTAAGTGTCAACTTTTAAAATGGCTAAATATTGTTTAAAAAACATTACAGTAATTAAGTCGACTTTCATCACTTGATTCCAAGTACTGACCCAGGACTGAATCTAGGATCCAGTCCTGGAATTCCAAAAGTAATCTAAAAAGTAATCTGTTGCAAATAACTTGAATTTACCATTGAGCTCAATGCATTGTTGTGGTTAAAAATAGAGTTGCCTACTGCAACCACTTGTAACTGTTTACAAAAGTCTATTGCATATTGCAAAAGTATTTATATGAAACATCTCATGCTGAGAAAGTATATTTTAAATCCAAGTGTTGGTTCTAAAATAAAACAAGCATATATTTTTTATATATAAACCATTGGCCTAGAGTTCAGTTATTGAGTGTGTGAGACCATTTGCTGACTGAGTGTGGGCAACAAATGCTTTACACTGTCCTCTGATACTGCCTTACTGCTCGACCAAGCTACCACTTTAGAGAGTAAGGTTATATCTAACTTTAGCCTCTGCCAAACCCTGGGGGACTGTGGACTCTGTACACCCTGTACCTATTAAGGAACAGTATATACAGAGCCACTTTCTCACAGATACTACACCCACAAATAAAGTCCAAGTTTGTCAGCACAGCACCTCATGACTGAGTTTGGAGCTTTAGATATTGTAGCAGAATGCAAATCCATCCTGTAGCGTTCAAGAGCTTTGGCCACAAATGAGGCTTCTGTAGCAGTAAGTAATCAATATTTATTTTTGCGGATTCATAAAAATCATTGCAATTTACATAAAAATGTCTAATTGAGAAAACATTTGCAAGTTAAAAGAATTAATTCATTGTTAAAATTTCTTTGCAAAAATACAGTAATCTAAAAGCAGCGATTGTCCAACAAACAATCTGTGCATATTGACAAGGATTTTTAAAATTTTATTTAATGATAAAAGGAAATTAAAGCACGGTTCAACTGGCTGATTGCAAGATCCTCATTTCTGGGTTCCCTGCCCTGGGACTACTATTGTCTTTCTGGGAGGCCCATGTGACTGAAGTAAGGTATTCACTCGTAGAATTAACTTGGTCGGCCCTGCAGGAAAGCTGATATGATTTGCTGTTTAGTAATGTCAGCACTGCAAAACGGCATGATCGTATATTGAGTGCCCGGATAACATGGCAGAGTAATTTCTGCCTTAAAGACTTAACAGCTAGGCAGATGCACTGAATATTTAACAGACTTTCGTTAAATCGACCGCAAAAGTCAGCAGAGAAGTCGACCATCTTTGTTTCCAAGGCGGCACCTGGTCTTTTGAAGGAAAGGCTCCCATTTGTGTTTTTAAATAGAAGTGCTGGATGGTTTGAGAAATGTGGCACACTAGGTATGGTTGGCGCCCCCAGCTGCTATAAGATTGTAAGACTGACAAGCTGTGTTTTTTTTCCTGTCAGTTCACCTTTGTCCATCGACCATGGTTTTAATTTGGCTGCTTTGTTGGTCAGTTTTTAGGTCGAGGACTACCGGTCTGCCGAAAGGCAGAACCGGAATTCGGAGATTTAATGACTTGGAGAAGAGGGGCTTGATCCAGCCCCTCTTCTCCCCTGTTCTCCATTGGCTGGCCTCGTAAATGCTGGCCAGCCACTGGAGAAGAGGTCAGTCACTCCGATCAGGCCCCGTCCTTTTCGGATCGGGGGGCGTGGTTTTTGCGAAAAGTCTCAGGGAGGAGACAACAGCAAAACACGCCCCCGAATCCAAAAACGACGCTGCCTTTCTCCGAGGCATTTCTGCTCTGCCTCGGAGAAAGGCGGTGGTGTGTGCTTGCTCTTGTTTCTGCTCTCCTCGCTGCTCCCCCTTACATACCCCCACTTCCCATTGTCCCTTTCCTTCTCCCACGAGGGCTCCACTTCGTTTTCTGCCAGCTGTCCCTGTGCGACTGCCCCTCCCCCCACCTACCTCGTGACTCCCCTTCTCTGAACCCGTAATTCATGGTATACCCGCTGTGCACTGATGCCGCCCCCCACCAAAAGAACCCACGTTCTGAGGCTGCCACATATGCCTCCCCTTTGTTCTGTTCGAATCCTCCTCGCTTCCTGGTGCGCCTCTGTGCCCTCCCCCTCACTCCTGGGCTCGGGCTTCTTTGTTTACGAGTCAGACGCTGGATGGTTTGTGGGGGATCAGACCTGCTCTAGAGCTTCTAAGAATTTTGACGGCAGTTTCTTCTTTGAGTAAACACCTTCCTCCCTCCCGATCACCCCGACCCCTCTACAGCCTCATACTCGTATCACTTCTCAGTTTCTCTTTCTCTTAATTGCTTTCTACTGCTCTTTGTGCCTCGCTCTTTTGTTTAGCCACCGAGTCTCACTGCGTTTCTCCCTCCTTTGTTCTTTTTCGCTGTCGCACTTTACTTTGTCTCTTATTTTTTCTATCACGTGCTCCTTCTTTATCCATCTTTCTCTTTTCATCCATGCTCCTTTGTCTCTATTTTGCTCTATCTATTTCACTTTTACTTGCTCTCGCTTGCTCTCTCTCACCTTGCTGTATCTTGTTTATCTCTTTCTCTGCATATTTCTCCCTTTTTCATTCTTTCTCACTCTATCGCAGTATCACACAGCTTTAGGAGCCATAGCTATGTGGCACCCACCCTCTGCACTGAAACGTGCCGCTGGTGAGCGCAGCCTAATTTTTAAATTGCCAGGGGGGGGGGGGCTGAAGCGCTTTGAGTTCAATGGGTGTTGCGCGCCTGATCACAGGTAAATGCGGGAGAGAACGGGGTTGTTGAGCAGGGCCGGGCTGGCTTGCCCGGGCATCGGGCGTTTCCTGTAGCAAAAGTGCTTCACAGTTAACCTCCCCCATGACCCTCCAGCTGGTCCGACATAATTGCCAGGCCTACTTTGGGGTACCAGTTCGGCCCTGTTGTTGAGTATCCTACCCAGGGCTTTAAGTGGGATAAAAAAAAATGCGTGGGGGTGGGGGGCGGTGTTGCGCGGGGTCTATCGACTTGTATTTTGCTGTCTCTTTTGTCATTGCATCCAGGCATAATGATACAACAAGTAACATGATACCTACAACAAGTTAGGACTATTGGCTTTGTCAATCGTTGTTAGTTGCATAAGATAAATTAGCAGTAACTGTGGCTTGTATATAATATTGAAAAAGCATCCACTTGAAGCCCTAGTGACACCACGACAATGTTACTGCTCCTGAGTTTCATAAAGAGACAACAATATAATCATGCAGTGGCTGAACTCGACAGATTAAGAAATATATCCCAAATTATATATAACAGTCGGTAGACGCATGCCTCTACAGTGTTCTCTTATATTTTGAAACCAGAATTGGTCAAGTTCGTATCCTTTCAAAGTTCCCTTTTCAAACAATCATTATCAACGCCAAGTCTGGCCCTGGCACGGTAGTGCGATTTTTGTTTAGTATTAATAAAATGTGACACTTCAGACAGCAGTTTCAGCAGAGAGGACAAAGAAGGAATGGGCATGGGATCCAAATACTCATCATGCATATTAGTCTGGGCCACTGGCATTTTGCGATGCTGCAGCGTTTTCCTCATAATTATGGATTTGCCAAACTTCCCAAATAATGCTCGCATAATAAATCTCGCTTTTGAGAGTGATTAAGCTATTGACATTGTAAATAACAATGCCATTTCTTTAAATGTTTTAAAAACAAACAAAAACAAGCATTTACAATGCAACGGTCTCGGCATTGTTAAAGTTAGAGCTATTGGCATTGCTCATGACAATGCCGTTTCTTTAAATGTTTTAAAAACAAACACATAAACAAAAATAATGTCATGAGCAATGCCAATAGCTCTAACTTTACCAATGCCGAGACCATTGCATTGTAAATGCTTGTTTTTTTAATGCTGTGTGGCTAATAGTTAGCTCCCAGGCCTCCTGTCAATTGAGGGAAGACCAAGCTTGGCGGAGTGCGGTTGGCCAGCTGGGTTTGATCCTATGCTGGCTTTCCATTTCAGGACAACTTAGGGCGGCCAAGAACTCAGGAGGGGCGTCTCAACTTCCAGCACAATTTATTCAAAGAAGCCATTCTCGCTGGGAACTGCTGCTTAAATCCGAATTCCAAGCGCACTTGAGCTTGAAAGGTGTGTCTTGGTATGCAATAGATGCTTTTGAACAGGACAGACTGTAGAGTGTTAAGGATCAATGCGTCTTTGCCCTTGAGGAGTTCCGAACCATAGGTCAAAGACGGCAAAAATTTAGCACTGGTAATTTTCAATAAGTATGACTGAGACAAACTACCCATTTTTTTCATTTATTAGATTGAGTGCAAAAAACAATGTGTTTGCCAAGGCCCTTTGTTGCGCAAAATACTTTAAAAAGTTTAGTCTGGAGTCCAGTTCCTCCCCTAAATTATTATAGGTGTTGACGTGTTCGATGTAATTGCTGGCAACATTCCATTTGAATTTGATGTCTTGCTGTCTATTTTTTGGCAAGAAACAGATGACTTTGGTTTTACTCTAGTTGAGCTTCAGGTTTACTATGTAGGGTGGGGATTTGGCGCTGCAAGCCGAAGGCAGTGCGGCTGCATAAAATGTCATCAGCGTATTGCATGCTGCACACTGGTCTTTGTGCGAGTTTTGGTGGATCACTCGAAACTTCAGATAGCAAAATGTCCAGGCCTGCTGTATAGATATTAAAAAGGCACAGGGTAAGAACGCATCCCTGTTTAAACCCAATGGATGTGGGAATCTTTCGGGTCATCCTATCGCCCTTGCCTATTTTATTCTGTTCCCAGGTATCGGAGTATAGATTGATTTTGGCTTTGAGATCTTTCCCCATTTGGCCAGTTTTGCCCATAAAAGGCCTCTCGGAAACTTGTCGAAAGCTGATTTTAGTTCGACGAAACAAGTGTATAGATTTGAGGCCTTCTGGGTGACTTTTTCAATCATGAGGGTGAGAGCCAGGAGGTTAATGATTATGCTCATGCCTGTGCGGAACCCCGTTTGGGTGGCTGGGATGATTTTTTTTCGGCCGACGCCCAAACTTCCAGGTCTGTCATAAGATTTCTGGCGTAGAGTTTAGCTTCAACGTCAATCAAGGCAATGAATCTATAATTTGCCGGATTTGTCCGTGAGCCTGATTTAAAAATGGGGTGAAGAATGCTACCTCTCCATGATGATGGAATTGTATTGGAGGTGAAATGTCTGGTGGACTTACATTGGGCAATGCGCCCTTGGTAGTTACCTCTTTTGATGTGGCACTGTGGGTGGATCCTTAGGTCGGGCTGCCTCAGTGTGCTCTATCCTGTCTGATTCAGAGATATCAGCGTTATGGTGGCAAAAGCTGCCGTTAGCGAGGGTGTTAATTTGTGCCCAGAATATTTTGCTATTTTTTGGTTTTCTTGTCTGTAGCAGTTTTATCCATATGTTTTCCTGATAGGATCTTTTTGCCGCCCAGAGTGCATTCTTATAGGCACACCTTAAGGCTGCAATTTGCTCTGATCTGGAATGATTAGATGCTATATCATTTCTGCGCAATTGTTTGATTTTCCTGTTAATTGCTCTTTTTTTCTCTCCGGAGGGCTGCGGTTAACCAGGGGGCCCCTTTTATTGTGTCTTTTTAGGTCTGTGGTGTATTTCCTGGCCAGTTGGAGACCAAACCTGCTGATAAAAGTTCCCAATTAGACCACATTGCCTGTTGTGGGGAATTTGTTTGAGAAGTGAATTTGATGATGTTCGTAATGTCTGCTGCCATCCTCCCATTCCAGGCAAGGCTTTTCGGTTATAGGCTCAAGGATAGGCAATTATGTTGTTGATTTCTGGGGCTCTTGGTGGACGTATAAGAAGTTCGACCTGCTGAGGGAGGTGGTCGCTTTCTATTCTTGATATTATGGAAAAGGACAACATTGTGCTGAAGAACTCTTGAGTCCACAAGTGTGCAGTGGATGTAGTTTTATTGGAGCTCCTTGTGAATGCAGCCGGGTGGTATTGTGGAAGGCTGCCATTGAGGGCATACAGGCCAATTTGTTCCAGGCCTGTGAAGCACAATTTCACAAAATGGTCAGTTTTTTTGTTTTGTTATTACAACAGGTAATTGGTTTGTTGATTGCCTGGGGAAGTGTTGGTTTGCCTCTTGGGAGTCTGTTTGTAGTAAATGCATGTGGAAGTCTCCAGTCAATATGATTTGGTATTGTGGAAATGTCTTCTGGAGTGATTTTAGAATTGATACTAATGAGAGAATCTGTTCTTGTTTGTTGTTCCTGGATGGATGAATATAAACGTTACAAAGTAATAGGTTGGCGTCCGCGGTGTTGGTTTGTGGGCCTGGGTCTTGATGAGGTGAGTGTTTAAGGCATTGGGCCCATGCCAGCCCAAGGTCTACGCTGTCCTGACACAGCTGAAGGTGAGTTGCAATATAGATTGAGAGGCCTCCTGCTGCTCTTCCCTCTTTGTTTTTTTTGTTGTTGCTTGTTGTTGGTGCTTTTTGAAACCTATAAGTGGTGTTGGATCCTCGGCCCACGTTCCTTGGAGGAGGATGTAAAACTTATAAAAAATGAAATAAAGTCCGAGTCCCCCATCTTGTTTTTAAGGCCGTTCATGGTCCAAGAGCAAAGATTCAACAATTGATTTGAGGGAGTCATTATAGTGCCCAGTGGTAATAATGCTGTTCGTCCTGATTGGGTGCGAGTTGGTGAGCTATTTGCGAAGACCTGTCTCATGTAGCTTGGGGCTCCGGGCACTGCTAAATTGGTGATGCTCAGATTTGCAATATTAATAGGATGCTTTCTGACTGAGCCTATTGCACCCCTTAGAGTGCTGGCTGATGTTGTGCCTATTCTCGGGTTATAGTTCTGCTGTGGCTGTAAAGGGTGTGAGAAAGTGGCTCTGTATATACTGTTCCCAAATAGGTGCAGTGTGTACATAGTCCACAGTCCCCAGAGGTTTGGCAGAGGCTAAAGTTAGATATAACCTTACTCTCTAAAGTGTTAGCTTGGTCGAGCAGTAAGGCAGTATCAGAGGACAGTGTAAAGCATTTGTTGCACACACTCAGTCAGCAAATGGTCTCACACACTCAATAACTGAACTCTAGGCCAATGGTTTGTATAAAAAATGTCTGTTTTATTTTAGAATCAACAATAGGTATTAAAATATACTTTCTCAGAATGAGATGCTTTAGTTAAATACTTTTGCGATATGCAATTGACTTTTGTAGATAGTTACAGATTGTTGCAATAGGCAACACAATTTCAAACCCAATAATGCATTGAGCTCAATGGAAGTTTTAAGTTATTTGCAATAGATTACTTTCAGGATTACTTTTGTAACTCAAGGACTGGATCCTAGATTCAGTCCTGGGACAGTTCTTAGAAACAAGTGATAAAAGTCGACTTAGTTACTGTTGTGATTTCTAGGCAATATTTTGCTATTTTAAAAGTTGACACTAGAAATTTCATAGAAAAACAGTCAATGATTCCCTATGGGAGAAAATTCATGTTGCAGGTAAAGTAGGTTCTCATTACTTTTGTAATCCAGTACAGGGCTCCTAGACTCAGTACTGGGACCTCTATCTAAAACAGGTAAGTAATTACGTATTCACAGTTGGTACGATTTTTAAAGAATATTTGAAGTTTGCAAAAATCAACACATGGAAGAAATTCCACAGAAAAACAGGCAATGATTTTCTATGGAAGAAAATTGGGTTACTGGGAAGTACGGTTGAGAATATTTTTCAGGGTCAGTGCTGGGCACTAAGATCCAGCACTGGGATCTCTCCTAATAGCAGGTGAGTATTTTCGTTTTTGTTACTCGGTTGATTTTTGGTGAATATTTTAAGTTTTAGAAACTCCACACTTAGAAGAAATTTCAGAAGAAACCAGTCAATGTTACCCTATGGAGGAAAATTGGGTTATCGGCTTTTGGGTAAGTACTCGACTGGCAGAGTTAAGGTACTGCGCACAGACTCGGGGGTCTCCCAGGGTCAGGTAGGTACAGTTGTTACACCCTCAGCAGCACAGGGGCAGCCGGGTGCAGAGTGAGGTAGGCCTAATGTTATCCTATGGGAGGCAGGGGGGCCTTGGTTGGTGGCTGCTGACTTGCAGGCCACACGGCTGTGGGAGCTGGGCTCCTGGTCACTTGCTCAGGGCAAATGGGGAAGTAGATAGGTGTAGAGGTTACACTGCCAGGGCCACTCAGGCGGCTGGGTGCTTTTGAGCCGTCGGGCGCTCAATGGATTGCAATGGAGAAGCTCAAGAACGAACAAAGGCTGCAAGCTCGGAGACGAAGATTCTTCATGTGCGACCACCACTTCGAGAGGTAAGTTGAGTAGTTGGAGGATAGATAGGTACCCAGGAGTTGGGCACAGGGGGCCACAGGGCGCCGGGTGCAGGGGTGCCTTTTGGTGTCGGGAAATCTTACCCTCTGTTGATCGCGGTTGGGGGGGTGTCCCTTGTTCTGAGGCTACAGGCGTCAGGAGCGTCGAGGTGGGTCCTCGGGATCTCGATTCGGGGTCAGTCGCCGTGGGGACGTCCTCGTGGTCTTTGTCCACTCCATCACAGGCCAGGCTTGGCCTGAGTGTGCAGGGTTTGCGGTTCCTGGCTGATGCCAGGGTTCAGTTACTTGCTTTGAGCAGTACCACTGCTCGTGGGAGTCCCAGATGCTTAGAGTCACAAGGTAGCCAGGTCCTCCAGCTTTTGTGAGGTTGCTGGCCCCGGGAGATGCCGGGATTTAGCGGGAGCAGGTTCGAGGGTCGACAGGCCGGTAGGGCTGGGGCCAAAGCAGTTAGTGTCTTCCTCTTGTTAGCAGCTGCACGGCAGGTCTTCTTGCTTCTTGTTCTTCTTTGCTGTTTCAGAATCTGGATCTAAGGAAGGATGGTTCAGGGTGCCCATAAATACTAAATTTAGGGGCGTTACAGGTATTTAAAGGGCCGGGACCACTGGGTCCCTGCCCTGGGGTGGTTACACCCCCTATCCTGCCACTGTCCTGTCGGAGGGGGGCAGTGTCCTGAAGAAGCTCACAAAGGCGGCATGCCTTTGAAGCTTCCCTTGCCCATCCTGGGGGAGGAGACCTAGCACCTCGCCCAGGATGTGCATTGTTGCAGGCCCAGGAGAGCGGATGGCTCTCTACTCAGGGGTCCAGCTACATGTTGTGAGAAAGTGCCCTCTTTCTTGCATGGTATGCCCCCACTTTTTGCTAAATTGCTGAATGTACTTTGACTGAGTGTACCCTGGACTCCTGCCAATCAGGTGCCCAGGGCCTATGTTCCTTCCTTAAAACACACAAACTCCAAATTGGCAAACCCTGGCCACATGTCAGCCCCTAGTAAATGGTACCCTCGGTACCCAGGGCCTTGTGACCAGGGAAGACCCCTAAGGGCTGCAGCACTCATTACGCCACCCTTAGGGGCCCTGTACCCTTACACACACACACACACTGCCTTTGCAGGCTGAGTGTCTGGGTGCAGGACAAAATGAAGAGTCGACATGGCACACATCTGTGTGCCATGCCCAACACCCACACTGCCAAGGCATGTCAGTCACCCCTCTGGCTGGGTGCCTTATGCCCATGGTTTGGGCACAGGAGCAGGAGCCCTGTGCCCCTACAGTACCGAGGTTCATTCCCGGGCACTGTAAGTGCAGTGCTGCCATTTAAGAGTACATGGTGCTGAGAGCTCGTCAAACACGAGCTCCACAGCACCATAATGGCAACACTAAAGACTGGGAAGTTTGGTATCAAACTTCTCAGCACATTAAACCCACACTGATGCCAGTGTGAGATTTAATGTACCAAGCACCCCAGAGGGCATCTTAGAGATGCCCCCTTACAACTAACCTACAATCCACGTCTGCTCTGAGGCTGCCCAGGCTGCCACACAGCAGACACGTTGCTGGACCCCTGGGTGGGAGAGCCCCTGCTCTCCCGGGCCTGCAACAATGCACATCCTGGGTGAGATGATAGATCTCCTCCCCCAGGATGAGCAAAGGGAAGCTTCAAAGGCCTGCCGCCTCTAGGAGTTTCCCCAGGCCACTGCAACCCCCCACTCTGGCGGGAAGCTTGGCCGGAAACCCCATACAAGGACAGGGGATATGCCAGCCTGCCCACCCCACCCCTCAGGTGGGGGAGGCGAGGTGAAGCACATCTCCGGGCTCTCGCCATCTTGAAGTTGGGAGGCCCTACCCTATCAGGATTAGGCTACTGCCCCCCTCCCACAGGAGAGGGGCAGGATAGGGGGTGTACCTACCCCAGGACAAGGACCCATTGGTCCCTGGCCTTTACCTACCTGTAACGCCCCTAAATCTAGTATTTAGGGGCACCCTGAAACTTCCTATTCCAGATTCCGAAACTACAAGAAGAGCGAGATGAAAAGAAGACCTGCCCTGCAGCTGCAAAGGAGAGGGAGACACCAACTGCTTTGGCCCCAGCCCTACCGGCCTGTCGACCTCGGACTTGCTCCTGCTCCAAACCCGGCATCTCTTGTGGCCAGCAACCTCAGAAACCCCGGAGGACCTGGCTACCTTTGAACTCTGATCCCCTGGGACTCCCACGAGTAGAGGCTCTACTCAGAACCTACCTTTCACCCCTGGCAGCTGCCCGGAACCGCGATCCCAGCCCACTCTGCACCCGCCAAGCCTGGCCGGTGCCGGAGTGAACTAAACCCACGAGGACGACCCCACGGCGACTGTGACCCCGAGTCCGGCACCCAAGGACGCCCCTCGACTATCCTGAAGAAACCTGCAGCCTCAGAACAGAGTGCCACCCCAACCGCGATCAACAAGAGGGTAAGATTTCCGACATCAAAAGGCACCCCTGCACCCGGCGCCCCACGGCCCTCTGTGCCCAATCCCGGGGTACCTACCTATCCTCCAACTACCCAACTTACCCCTCGAAGTGGTGGTGGCACCTGAAGAGTCCTCGTCCCCGAGCCTGCAGTCTTTTTCCAAACCGGAGATTTCCCATAGAAATCAATTGAGCGCCCGACGGCTCAAAAGCACCCTGCACCCAGCCGCCCGAGTGGCCCTGGCAGTGAAAACTCTACTCTAACCTACTTCCCCACTTGCCCTGAGTAAGTGACCAGGAGCCCAGCTCCCACAACCGCGTGGCTTGCCCGACAGCAGCCACCAACCCAGGCCCCCCTATCCCTCATAGGATAACATTGGGCCTAACTCTCTCTGCACCCGGCCGTCCTGAAACCGCTGAGGGTGAACTGACTGTACCTACCTGACACTGGGGGACCCCTGAGTCTATGCCCAGAACTTCAACTCTGCCAGTCGAGTACTTACCCTTAAACCGCTAACTTCATTTTCCTCATAGGGTAACATTGACTGGTTTTTTCTTGGAAATTCTTCTAAGTGTGGACTTTTCAAAACTCAAAATATTCACCAAAAATCAGCCGAGTACCAAAAACTAATTTACTCACCTGCTCTTAGGTGAGCTCCCAGTGCTGGATCTTGGTGCCCTGCCCTGGCTCTGAAAAGTACCCACAACTATACTTACCTTTAACTCATTTTTCTTCCATAGGAAACCATTGACTCTTTTTCTGTGAAATTTCTTCTAAGTGTTGATTTCTGCAATTTCTAAATATTCATCAAAAATCCTATAACATCTGAAGACGTAATTACTTACCCGTTTTGGATAAAGGTCCCAGTACTGAGTCTAGACACCCAGTACTGGATTACAAAAGTAATGATAACCTACTGTACCTGTAACCTACATTTCCTTCCATAGGGAATCATTGATTGTTTGCTCTGAAATATTTTCTAAGTGCTCACTTTTGAAATAGCTAAATATTAGTTAAAAATCATTACAGTACCAAAGTCGACTTTCAACAGCTGATTCTGAGAACTGACCCAGGACTGGATCTAGGATGCAAGCCTGGAATTACAAAAGTAATCTAAAAAGTAATCTGTTGCATATAATTTGAATTTATCATTGAGCTCAATGTATTGTTTAGAAATAGAGTTGCCTACTGTTTACTAAAAAGTCTATTGCATATACAAAAGTATTTTTTTATGAAACATCTCCTGTCGAGAAAGTATATTTTAATTCCAAGTGTTGGTTCTAAAATAAAACAAGCATATATTTTTTTATATACAAACCATTGGCCCAGAGTTCAGTTATTGAGTGTGTGGAACTATTTGCTGACTGAGTGTGTACAACAAATGCTTTACACTGTCCTCTGATACTGCCTTACTGCTCGCCCAGGCTACCACTTTGGAGAGTAAGGGTATAACTTTAACCTCTGTTAAACCCTTGGGGTCTGTGGACTCTGTACACCCTGTACCTATTAAGGAACAGTATATACAGAGCCACTTTCTCACACATGTCTGCTGTGTGGCAGCCTAGGCAGCTCCTCAGACAAGACGTGGATTGTAGGTTAGGTTCAGGGGGCATCTCTAAGATGCCCTCTGTCGTGCATTGTACATTAAATCCTGCACTGGCATCAGTGCGGGTTTAATGTGCTGAGAAGTTTGATACCAAACTCCTCAGTCTTCAGTGGAGCCATCATGGTGCTGTGGAGTTCGTGTTGACGATCTCCCAGCACCATATACTCTTAAATGGCAGCACTGCACTTACAGTGCCCAGGAATGGACCTGGGTACTGTAGGGACACAGAGTTCATGCTCCTGTACCCACACCACTGGCATAGGGCACCCAGCTAGAGGGGTGGCAGATGTATGTCAGGGAAGTGTGTGTTGTGGGCATGGCACACAGGGATGTGTGCCATGACGACTGTTTTGTTCCATACCCAGACACACAGCCTGCAAGGGCAGTGTGTTTGTGTCATGTACAGGGCCTTTAAGGTTTGGCACAATAAGTGCTGCAGCCTTTGGGGGGCCTTCCCTGGTCACAGGGCCCTGGGTACCTAGTGTACTATTTACCAGGGGCTGACATGTGGCCAGGGTTTGCCATTTTGGGTTTTAGGTTTCAGCACAGTTTTTAGGGAAGGAACATAGGCCCCTGGGCACCTGATTGGCAGGAGCCCAGTGCAAGTACATTCAGCAAAAAGTGGGGGCATACCATGCAAGAAAGATGACACTTTCTCACAACCACTTATAACTTCTGTTTTTTAAGGTATTGAAATGATTTGAAAACAGTGGAAAAAACCCCACCAGAATTTACCAAAAATAGAAACCGAAAACAGGAATGCCTAATTATACTGTACAGAAAGGTCTATTGACCCTCTTTCTGCTGCTCTTTCTACTGTCCTTTTTTTAATTCTGACCCTTGCCCAGCAGGGCTCTGCTTTGGGAACTCTCAAGGGTAACCTTTCTGCTCTGTCTGCTTTTTTGCAGCTGCCAGACCAACCTTCTCTCTTTAGATCACCGATTGTAAATGGATTTCTAAAAGGGCTGGAGCCTTTGCACAATTGTCCCCTCCGGCTGTTGACCATCAAAACAGCCTTCTTAGTGGCAATTACATCGGCCCGGAGGGTTAGTGAGTTACAGGCGTTATCCAGCTCGCCTCCTTATTTTAGGCCTTTTCAGGACAAGATGGTGCTTTGCACCAGGGCACCTTTTTTTGCCAAATGTTGTGACCCGATTCCATCTGGGTCAGTCCATCACTTTTCCCTCCTTATTTGCTCCCCTACATCTCTCTAAGGAAGAGGAGCGTCACCACCGACTGGGCCCAAAAAGAGCATTGTTGTTCTACCTTGATCGCACAAGAGAGTTCTGGGTGGATGACCAACTCTTTGTGGGGTATGTGGGAGCAGAGAAGGGAAAGGCAGTGCAGAAAAGAACCATTTCTCGCTGAGTTCTCTGCATTAAAATTTGTTATGCCTTGGCAAAGAAGCAACCCCCTGAGAGATTAAGGGCCCATTCCGCCAGGGGAAAGGCTGCGACTACAGCCTTGGCTCGGGGTGTCCCAGTCCCAGTCCAAGACATCTGTCAGGCAGCGACGTGGGCATCATTGCACACGTTCGCAAAACATTATTGCCTTGATGGTCAAGTGCGCAGGGACGGGCATTTTGCCCACTCAGTCCTGCAATACTTTTTAGTGTAGTCCATGAGTCCGCAACCCCCCTCCGGGATGGAATGGCTTGGGTATCTGATTCAAAGTTAAGGAATCTGCAGCTAGAAGTCTCTATCAGATGAACAAGTTGCTTACCTTCGGTAACGCATTATCTGGTAGAGACTCTATCTAGCTGCAGATTCCTTACAGCCCCATCCATGCCGCCCCGCGGACTGATGTTGTGGGCCTAGAGTTTCTCCTCTTTCAGGGCCCTATTTTTGCACACATTTACGTCAGTCACTTCGTGGCTCCGCGCTTCTGGCGTGGAAAAACGAAAGGTACTGACGTCCGCGCGCCTGGGTGGCGCCTATGTAGGCAACGTCATAACCGACGTCATCGACAACATGCAGAGCCGAATGGAGTCACCCGACGTCGCGCGCAAGGGGTATTGCTCAGCAACATTTTCCGAATCCAGCCTGACGCCTGGGAAATTTAAAGGTAAGGAATCTGCAGCTACATAGTCTCTACCAGATAATGCGTAACAAGTAACTTGTTCATCATGGATTTGGACACCAGAGCCATAACATAAAAAATAAATCTCCTCTAAAAAGAAAAGAGATGAAGAATGGGCTAAACCTGAAAATACTTCTAAAACTACACAACCTTGCAAGCAAATGAATGTGGAGTGACCAGATAGAACTTTGAACATGCAAAAAGACAATTCAAAAAACGTTTTGAAAATATCAAATTCCTTTTTTAGGTCTCGCCTGACCCAGCGCATGCGCTGGTCTGGCGAGACTTATTGAGAGGGCTCCAAAAAGTGCTACCAGGCCAGCCTAGAGCTACAGTGCAGGTGCGCTGGCGCGCGCGCCGCTCTTTACCCGATTACTTTCACTGCCGCTTTGATGTTTGATCGCAATCACTTTCACGGCCGCTGGGCATAGCCAATAGGTCTCGCTTTTGGGACCTTATAAGTATTTAGTTATGCAACTGTTGCATGGCTAAACACTTATAAGGTCCCAAAGGTGAGACCTATTGGCTATGCCAATGCTTGTGTTATTTTATTGGACTGCATGTCCAGCAATGCCTTATTATGGGCCACATGGGTAATTGTATATAATTAGAAACTAAAGATCGACCAAGCTAACCGTGAACAAGACCACAGTGGTTGACACACGATGGTTGGTGGCGATGGTGATAATGAGAGAATAAAAGGAGCCTGAATGCATATTCCCTGGAGTGCGATTTTCTATTTGTGTGTGTGTGACTTAACAGCATTGTTAGCCAATTGGCTGCATTGAAAATGTGTAACCTATTACAACTGGTACTGTGCCTTCAAGGCAGCCATGACCTGTATCCCATCATGCCTCAGGGGTGACAGGTCAGTTCTTTTTTCCAGCTCCCTCATATCAGGACCCTTAAGTACAGAGCTCCTAGCTTTTTTGACTTTTTGTCAAAAGATTTCTTTCAGAAAATCTCTTTTCTATACTTCATTTGATGTCTTTTACCACCTCGAGTGAGGAAAAACTGTTCCCTGACAGGATTTTTCACTTTTTCCTGTCAAAAATGCCTTCCTTGTTCAGCAAGTGTCCTGCCTGTGGCAAAAAGAAGGCTAAGACAGACGTCCATTCTGTGTGCTTACTCTGTCTTCTAGCTTCACATCTTCCAGAATGATGCCACCATTTCAAAAACCTCTCTAGACGGACTTTAAAAGACAGAGAAAGAATTAGTCTACATGGCTATCTAGAAATGCAGAAGACCTCTACTGAAGCTGCATCTTTCCTTCACAAGACTTCCAGAGGAGGTTCACCCTCCATGCATGAGAAAAGAACATGTTCAACTTCTAGAAGAAAGAAATTACCAGTCTGTTCTCTGTCTGCATCTGGTTCAATGTCGAAGGTGCCCGTGAGACATCCCTCGCCTGCGATACCGAGGAAGAAGCCAAGATTAACTTAGACGGACTCGCCGATGACGTTGCAGCCAATAGATGGGCCAATAAAGTCTACGACGGTGAGAGAACAGCCTTCGCTGTCGAACAGCTAATTCCAAGTGTCCGACGTCACAGCCCTCACCGTCAAAGGCAGTAAGATATTGCCCTCCGTCGTCGAGACAGCTCTCACCGTCAAGACGTTCATCGACTCTAAGGCCTCCGACGTCAACCAGGCGACGCTCCACGTCGAGTCATTCTCCTCCGTGGGCTTCATTCCGGCAACGCTCGCCATTGAAGTATTCTCCGTCAGCGTCAGAAACAGATGTTCTACATCGAGGCATACCCCTCCGTTAGCAAGAAGACGGTCTATGTTGAAGCAGACTCCTTCGCCTGCGTCAATATAAAGACGCTCGATGTCGAGGCACACCCCTCCATCAGCGTTAACAGAGCGATGCACTACGTCGAGATACACCCTTCCATCTATGTCAACACGGCGACGCTCGACATGGAGACAGACTTTTCATTCTTCTTCTCCCAGGAGGTGATCGACGTCGGCCATATTTCTCAGTCGGTGGCACACATACCTCGTCAGATGTCGAGCCATAGACACTCAACGAGATCTCCATCCCCTATGGAGAGCCCAAGATCTGTTTCTAGGCACCATGAGAGGTCGAAGACACACAACACGCTGCACCAGTATCCACCATGCACTCCTCGGACCGAAGCCACTGAGCCCGCCATCCTTAAGAGGCTTCCATTCATATGTCCCCGAGATGGCTAGAAACTGTTCAAAACTGGCATATTCCAGGCAGCCCAGCTTCACAAGGGTTCTTTACATTTTCTCAGACTGCTCTGTCTGCATCCTCGAGCCAGGACATTTCTAGCTCAATTAGCAGAGGCTGCTTCCCAGTCTCCATTGAGCAGGCGGCCTAGGGGCACTATTCCTCGGACCCGAATCAGGGCACGCAGTAGAAGTCACCCTACAGTATGGCCAAGATCTGCCACATCTGTCTGCAGACATCGCCTGTTCCAGACACATCGGGCACATAGATCCCCTACGTAGTCAACACCTACAAACTTCTCAAAGGGACAAGCCACCAACTCTCACAGATACTCCACCTATAAGAATATCCACGGTGTATGACCTTAATACCTTCAATGAGTGTAGGAAGCCGGCTCTGTATATACTATACCAAAGTGAGGTATAGTGTGCACAGAGTTCAGTAAAACCCAAAAGGTAGGCAGTGGTAAAGTAGATAGCACCTCACTCTATTTGTGGTAGTGTGGTCGAGCAGAAAGGCTTGATCAGAGGACAGTGTTAAGCATTGTTATACACACTCAGCCAGTGAATTCACACAATGACTGTACTTCAGGCCAATTGTTTTTGTATACCAATATTCTTTTAGTTATTTTATTTCCTAGAACCAAGCTAGCCTGGTACGGGTAAGTGATAAATAGTTTGCAGTAAATATACAGTTGCAACACAGTTTAGGTTGTAACTGTATATACACTTTGTTTGTTACTTTCAGATTACTTTTCTTTTTTTTTTTTTCCGAGTTTTATAAAGTGCGAACTTGACCCGAAGGTACTGGGTATCAGAGCGCTTTACACAAGCACCAGTTGCGTTACATAAATACATATTCATTTTTGTTAGGCACGGGGAGATTTAGTGATTTGCCCAGCATCACAGGATGTTCAGCATCGTTGACGGGACTCGAACCCGGTTCCCCAGATTCGAGGTCGACCGCCCTAGCCAATAGGCCAACTCCTCTCCCCAACTCCTACTTATTTTAATACAGTGTAGTATACCTGGATACTACTGTGGGACATCTCCTGTAAACAGGTAAGTAAAAGCGTTTTTGTTATTTGGTACAATTGTAAAAGGATTTCTTATATTTTCCAACTCCACAATTAGAAACTTTTCATAGACAGTCAATGTTATCCTATGGAGGAAAATAGTGTTATCGGTTCAAAGGTAAGTACTTTGTTGTGGGAGTTGGTATTTTGGGGTTAGACTCGGGGTCCCCAAGGGTCAAGGATGCAATCTTGTTAAACCCTCAGTAGCACTAGAGCGGCCAGGTGCAGAGTGCTGAGGCCGAATGTTATCCATTCGGGGATAGGGGGCCTCCGGTTGGTGGCTGCTGACGAGCAGGGCACTTGGTTGTGGGAGCAAAGCTCCTGGACTTAAGTTCAGGGCAAAAGGGGGTTTAGGCCAGCACAAAAGATGCACCCTCAGCAGCACTGGGGCGGCCGGGTGCAGAGAGCTGTTTTGGCATCGGAAGCCCTGTAGCTTTCAATGCGGAGTCTCTGGTTTGCAGAAGCACTGCAGGCTCGGGGACGAAAGGTCTTCTGGGTGTGAACACCACTTGGAGAGGTAAGTTGGCATCTTGGGGGTTGGTTAGGCACTGTCGCTTGGACCACTCAAGGCCGTGGGGCGTAGGGTGCAGGTGTGCCTTTTAGGGTCGGATCTTTTTACCAGCTCCTGGTCGCGGTTGAGGGGATCTTCTGGTTTGAGGCTGCACTGCAGGCCTGAGGCAGGTCAGGGGTCTCCGGATCTTGCGTCTTGGTGTTGGGCCTCTCGGGCCTTGGGCATCGGGTGCAGAGTGGTGCAAACTCTCGGATCCTTGTGGAGATGGAGTCTGTTGTTTGAAAAAATCCGCAGTTCACGGTAGTCAGAATCTTTGGGATTGAAGGCAGGCAGGTCCTCCAGGTTTCTCGAGGTTGCTGGCTGCAGGACACGCTGGAATTTAGCTAGAGCAGGTTTGAGGTGGGGACTGGCCGGTAGGGCTGGGGCCAAGTCAGTCCTCCTCATGTTAGCTTCGGCACGGCTGTTCGGTCCTTCTTCTTTACTGCTTGTCTGACTTCTTGGTTTAGGGCTGCCCCCTAAATACTGTATTTAGGGGGCGTTTTAGGGGTCTTGAGGTCAGTAGCCAATGGGACTAGTGACCTTAGTGAGACTACACCCTGGGTGTGCTCACACCACGTGGGCGAGTGAGCACAATCCCTAATCCTGATTTGGGAGTGTCTGACATCTACAAGATGGCGGGCTCTAAAGAGTGGGCTTCACCTCGCCTTCCCCACCTGAGAGCACACCTTCTGGACTGCCTAATTTTTCCCGCCTGTCTTCCCTCTGAAAAGGAGGGGAGACAGGAAGGGGGCCTGCGCCTGACATCAGGAGAGGCTGGGTGTCTCATTACAAAGGCTTCCAGGCCTTTGAAGCTCCCCTGCCACAGATGGCTCTTCCAGGTCTGGGGGAGGTGTGAACACCTCGCCTAGGAAAGGCTTTGTTTCTGGGCTCAAGGAGAGAAGGCTTCAACCCTAGAGGTTCAGAAACATGTCTTGTATTGCCAGGCTGGTGTGTACCTGTTAGGGAACCCACCAGAGGCTGGTCGTTTTTCAGGGGACATCTCTAAGATGCCCTCTGAGTGCATTATTCACTAAATCCCAAACTGGCATCCGTGTGGGGTTAATGTACTGAGAAGTTTATGTGCTGAGACGTTTGATACCAAACTTCTCAGTGTAGCCATTATGGGGCTGTGGAGTTCGTAATGACAAACTCCCAGCACCATACACTCCTGGTGGCAGCATTGCACTTACAATGTCTAAGAATGGACTTGGACACTGTAGGGGTACAGAGCTCATGCACCTATGCCAGTGGTGTGGGCACAGGAGCATGAGCCCTGTGCCCCTACAGTACCCAGGTCCATTCCTGGGCACTGTAAGTGCAGTGCTGCCATTTAAGAGTATATGGTGCTGAGAGCTCGTCAAATACGAACTCCACAGCACCATAATGGCAACACTGAAGATTGAGAAGTTTGGTATCAAACTTCTCAGAACATTAAACCCACACTGATGCCAGTGTAGGATTTAATGTACCAAGCACTACAGAGGGCATCTTAGAGATGCCCCCTGAAAACTAACCTACAATCCACGTCTTGTCTGGGAGGCTGCCTAGGCTGCCACACAGCAGACATGTTGCTGGACTCCTGGGTGGAGAGCCCCCGCTCTCCTGGGCCTGCAACAATGCACATCCTGGATGAGGTGCTAGGTCTCCTTCCCCAGGATGGGCAGGGGGAAGCTTCAAAGGCATACCGCCTTTGTGAGCTTCTCCAGGCCACTTGTTGTACCCAGCAACTGGCCCCCACCGGTTCTGACCCCCACTCTGGCGGGAAGACTGCCCGAAAACCCCAAGTAAGGACAGGGGATGTGCCAGCCTGCCAACCCCACCCCTCAGGTGGGGGAGGCGAGGTGAAGCACATCTCCGGGCGCTCGCTATCTTGAAGATGGGAAGCCCTGCCCAATCAGGACTAGCCTACTGCCCTCCACCCACAGGAGAGTGGCAGGATAGGGGGTGTACCCACCCCAGGGCAGGGACCCATTGGTCCCTGCCCTTTACCTACCTGTAACGCTCCTAAATCTAGTATTTAGGGGCACCCTGAACCTTCCTTCTTTAGATTCCAGTTTCCGAAAAAGCAAAGAAGAGCAAGAAGAAAGAAGACCTGCCGTGCAGCTGTTAAGAAGACACCAACTGCTTTGGCCCCAGCCCAACCGGCCTGTCGACCCTCGAACCTGCTAAATCCCGGCACCTCTTGTGGCCAGCAACTTCGCAAACCCCGGAGGACCTGGCTACCATGTGACTCTGAGCATATGGGACTCCCATGAGCAGTGGCTCTGCTCAAAGCAAGTTTCTAACCCCTGGCATCGGCCGTAACCGCGAACCCTGCACACTCTGCACCCGCCAAGCCTGGCCTGTGCCGGCGTGGACAAAGACCCAGAGGACGTCCCCCCGGCAACTGTGACCCCAAATCCGGCAGCCAAGGACCCACCTCGATGCTCCTGACGATGCCTGCAGCCTCAAACAGTAACCCACCCCCAACCACGATCAACAGAGGATAGGATTTCCCGACATTAAAAGGCACCCCTGCGCCCTTCGGCCCTCTGTGCCTAACTACGTACCTATCCTCCAACCACCCAACTTACCTCTCGAAGTGGTGGTTGCACCCAAAGAATCTTTGTCCCCAAGCTTGCAGCCTTTGTTCGTCCTTGAGCTTTTCCATTGAAATCAATTGAGCACCCGAAGGCTCAAAAGCACCCTGCCCCCGGCCCCCCGTGTGGCCCTGGCAGTGCAACTTCTTCTCCTACCTACTTCCCCATTTGCCCTCAGCAAGTGACCAGGAGCCCAGCTCCCACAGCTGCGTGGCCTGCAAGTTAGCAGCCACCAACCAAGGCCCCCCTGCCTCCCATAGGATAACATTGGGCCTAACTCACTCTGCAGCCGGCTGCCCCAGTGCCACTGAGGGTGTAACAACTGTACCTACCTGACCCTGGGAGACCCCTGAGTCTGTGCCCAGAACCTTAACTCTGCCAGTCGAGTACTTACCCAAAAGCAGATAACTCACTTTTCTCCCATAGGGTAACATTGAATAGTTTCTTCTGAAAAGTGTGGAGTTTCCAAAACTTAAAATATTCACCTAAAGTCAACCAAGTAATGAAAACGGAAATACTCACCTGCTATTAGGAGAACTGCCCAGCACTGAGTCTGAAAAGTACTCACAACTGTACTTACTACTAACCCAATTTTTTCCCGTAGGAAATCATTGACTGTTTTTCTGTGAAATTTCTTCTAAGTGTCGATTTTTGCAAACTACAAATATTCTTAAAAAATCGTATCAACTGTGAAAACGTAATTACTTACCAGTTTTAGATAGAGGTCCCAGTACTGAACCTAGGAGCCCAGCCCTGGATTACAAAAGTAACGGGAGCATACTTTACCCGTAACTTGAATTTTCTTCCATAGGGAACCATTGACTGTTTTTCTATGAAATTACTTCTCAAGTGTCGATTTTACAAACTTATAAATATTCCTTAAAAATCGCTTGTATAGCTTCTCAACTGCTTACAGGTGGTACCGGAGTGCATGATCCAGGATCCAACACTGACCTAGAAAAAGTACCCATAACCCCACTTACCTGCTAAGTGAATTTCCTTTCATGGGATAACATTGGTAATTTGATCAGAAAATGTTTCCAAGTGTCAACTTTTAAAATAGCAAAATATTGCTTAAAAATCACAACAGTAACTTAACCAAATTTACTCACTTGTTTCCAAGAACTGTCCCAGGACTGAATCTAGGATCCAATCCTGGAGTTAGAGAAGTAATCCTGAAAGTAATTAATTGCATATAACTCAAAGTTCCCATTGAGCTCCATGCATTATTGTGTTTGAAATTGTGTTGCCTATTGCAACAACCTGTAACTATTACCTACAAAAGTCAATTGCATATTGCAAAAGTATTTAATTAAAGCATCTCATTATGAGAAAGTATATTTTTATACCTATTGCGGGTTCTAAAATAAAACAACCATATATTTTTTATATAAACCATTGGCAGAGAGTTCAATTCTTGAGTGTGTGACCATTTGCTAACTGTGTACAACAAATGCTTTACACTGTTCTCTGATACTGCCTTACTGCTCGACCAAGCTACCACTTTAGAGAGTAAGGTTATATCTAACTTTAACCTTTGTCAAACCTCTAGGGACTGTGGACTCTGTACACACTGTACCTATTTGGGAACAGTATATACATAGCCACTTTCTCACACCTGCTCACAGTTCCCTGGGTACCTGTGGTACCATTTACCAGGGGCTGACCTGTGGCCAGAAATGCCAGTTGGGTTTTGGTTAGTTTTGGGGAAAGAACACAGGCCCTGGGAACCTGATCGGCAGGGACCCAGGGCACATCAAGCCAAAGTGCATCAGTAGTCTTGCAAAAAGTTGGGGAGGTTACTGCAACAGAAACCCAGCTTTTCACAATGAGTTATTAGTGAGACGAAATTACAAGCTGAACATTGACATTCGTATTACTCCCACAACATCATGGATCATTTTTGAGAACTTGCAACATAGATCCTCTTCAATGCCTTTGCTACCTTTAGTCCCTGGTTTCCTTCAACCATGGACATCTTCCACACTCTGACCTCCCTTCGCTCAGCCTCTGTGAGAATTTTGAAAAAATACAAAGCTCCTGAGCAGGACCCTTTGTTCCTGAGGTCAGACCCGCCACCTGACTCTTTGATTATTGCTGCAGGTAAGAAAACTCATTCTGTAGCTGTCTTGTCGTCCATCCCTCTGGACAAAGAGAGCAAAGCCCTAGATTCCTTAGGAAGGAAGATATGTGCCACATCAGCTTCCTTTCTCAAAATCTCTAGTGCAGCAGCCTAATTGGGACGTTATGACAGATCCTTATGGGATTCGCTGTCCAAGTTCACGGAGAAGCTTCCTAAAGAGGATCGACAGTGCTTTCAGGAAGTCTTACAAGGAAGAGTCTGGTAATCAATCAACTAATTAGTGCAGCTGTGGATGGCGCTGACCTAGCAGTACATGGATCCGCACATGGAGTGTGCACCCTCCGTTCCTCATGGTTTCGATTAACGGCAATTAAACCAGAGGTGTGACAGTGCATAATGAACCTATCTTTTATGGGTAACTCGTTGTTTGGTAGACATACAGACGAGATGGCTAAGAAAAAGTCCAAACACACTAAAAGCATTAGGTCTAGCGAAAAGTAAAGAGTTGCGCCGAAGATACCGACCTTACGACTGTAGACCCTACAGAGGGTTAACACCCCTCAATGGCCTCAGCAGCACCAGTATCAACAGCCCAAGTTACACTAGCAGCCTCATCACCCAGCCCGCGGCAGAGGAGCTACCCGGCAAACACCAGCTTCTGCCAAGACTGGCAAAACAATGAGTGGCCGCTTCCCCATCGCTGTTCCCCGCTCTGGTTGGGGGGGAAGTATTTCTAATCATCTCCAAGAGTGGCGCACCGTCACCAGAGATCAATGAGGCCTAAATACTGTTCAAAATGGATACTTACTTTGTTTTCGGTACCCTCGCTCTATTTCACCGTCAAAAGCCCCTTGCCACCAGTTACATTGCCTACAACATGAAGTTCCACTCTCCTTCGGAAAAACACAATGGAGGAGGTACCTCCCTCACAATGGGTAAAAGGAGTTTACTCCCTGTAGGAAGCCGGCTCTGTATACTATACCAAAGTAATGTATAGTGTGCACAGAGTCCAGTGGATCCCCAGAGTTATAGCAGAGGCTAAATTAGATATAACCTTACTCACTTTTGTGGTAGTGTGGTTGAGCAGTCAGGCTTATTCAAGGGTAGTGTTAAGCATTTGTTGTACTCACTCAGGCAATAAATTATGTCACACATTCAAAGACTGAATCGAGTCCGGATGTTTGTATAAAAAGTTATTACTTCATTATTTTTATTATTAGAACCAAGATTTACTTAGTAGCAGATAAGTGATACTTTCAATACAATAATACTTTTCAAAATAGTGTGTACTGGGTTTGTAGAAGCATACAAGTTACTTTGCAGTAGAAAAAATGTGTCGTAAACTCCTTAGAATACTTGTAATTACTTTCTAGTTGCGTTTCTAGTTTAGGGCAAAATACACCAATAACACAGTTTGGGCATTGCAGTTAATTAGTAAGCAGGTTAACCCATTTGAAGACACTAAGTTATTTTGTTGCAGTACAAGATGGTGTCAACATTTTAGAGAAAACCCACTGTGCAGTCCTATGGAGGAAAAAGCAGTGTTAAGTTTGCAGGTAAGTAAACGGTATTGGTAACTGAGTTTTGGGCAGTAGAACCAAGGTTCCCCAAGCTTCAATTCTGCTGTTGAGGTGCACCACCAGCGGCACGAGGGCAGCCTGGTGCAAAGTGCAGGAGTACCAATGCTAGTCAATGGGGACTAGGGGCACATCGGTTGGAGGCTGCTCACGAAAAGGTAAAGCGACGTTGGAGGACAATCTTCAGGACTTAAGGTAAGTACAAAAAGGGGGGGCCCATGGCAGCACCAACCTTCCCTTGCTGAGATTAGAGCATGGCTCCTGAATTCCTGCAATATGAACATTTAGGCCCTCGCAGGAGTGCATGCGTATACTGAGAGAATCTAATAGACCATCCACTAGACACTCCTACGCGTTCAAGTGGAAGAGATTCTACATGTGGTGAATTCAGAATAATTTTCATCCTATTCTGGGACAAGCGGTTGTTTTACCGTACCTTCTGCACTTAGCCAAATCGGGCCTGCAGTTACTTTCTATTATGGTGCGTCTTACAGCCATTACTGCTTATTGAAAGTCTCCTTCCCAACCCTCGTTTTTTTAAATTTTTTTAACTCCAGATGTTTAAGGATTTCTTGCAAGGATGGAAAAAGGTGCTTTCTCCTGTTTGTCCCCCATCTCATTGGGAACTAAATCTGTTTCTCTCCAAACTAATGGATTCCCCGTTGGAACCAATCCATGACGACCTTACAACATCTTTCATAGAAGGTTGCTGCTCTAGTAGGTAGAGTAGAGCGTAGAGTAGAGCAGAGTGAGTAAAATACATGCTCTCTGTGCCAAAGTACCTTACACAGTTTTCCATTGTAACTGAGTTGTGATGGGGACTCGTCCCAATTTTCTACCTGAAGTGGTATCTGATTTCCACATGAATCAGACGTCGCTCCCCCTACGTTCTTTCCTGACCCTTCCACACCACCAGAAAGAGCTCTGAAAAGGGTTTTTTAATTTTACTTGGACAAATCTAAAGCCACTAGACAATCTGACCATCTTTTTTGTTAATTATGGCCCTATGAGGACAGGCAGGTCCTCCTCTAAACAGTCCACATCCAGAGGAATACTTTCCTGTATTAAATTCTCCTACGACTTAGCTAACTAACATCTGCCTGCCAGGCCCAAAGCCCATTCCACAAGAGGCAAAGCGGCCACTGTAACCCTACCTCGAAATGTTCCCATCTCCAAGAATTGCAAAGCTGCCACTTGGAGATTAATACACACATATACATGCATATAGAAGCCACTGCTGTCTCGATTCAGACACTAAAGCAGACACCCAAGTTGGGCAGGCCTCCTTGAGGAATTTGTTCCAATGCTGAATGCAGCTGCTTCTGATTCCTGGTGATATAATCACAGACATGTAGGATTGGCTTGCTACTCTATTCATTGTTTGACTGTTGATGAGGATTTCCTGGGAAACAAGGATAAGTTACTTACCTGTAATCCTAGTTCTCTTTCAGGGAATTTATCAGTCATAAGCAACCCGCCCTCCTCCAGGGATGAATCATCATACAGCAGTTAATTCCTGTAGGTTCTGGTATTCATGTCACTGTAAAAAAAGAGGCATTTATATAGTACCTATAGTACTCAATTTGCCATAAATCACTTCTATAGCACATATACCAGGCTCAATATAGCGATGGGTGTACAGCCTTCGAGAATGCCGATATAAGGCGTAAATTGACAAAGTACGAACAAGGACACTAGAGGTTCGCTGAATACAGTGTATATATTGTATATATTGCACATATCTTGAATTGAGCGGAATAATATTTGTTTAATATATGTTCGAGGCATATGAGCTGCAGATCACACACTGAGGATAAGATCGCCATCTGGTGTTGGGCTCGGATGATTGCAGGTTGTTGTCTTCGGAAGAAGCCTTTGGTCACGAGATAGGTGACTCCTCCCCTGGACAACAGTGCGCATGGGCATCCACTCCATCGTCAGATTGTTTTTTTCCGCCATTGGGTTCGGATGAACTTTTTTCCGCTCCAGCAGAAAACTTCCAGCAATCAAAATAACTTCTCAATCTTCATTCCATCGACATCGAAATCAACTCGGACCGGTTCCGGAAGCGGCTGATGGACAGGACACCCTTTAAAAAATGCCCCCAGTGTGGAGCGAAGTTCCCCCACAGTGACCACCACGAGGTTTGCAACCTCTGCCTGTCGCCGGAACACAACGAATCGAACTGTCCAGCTTGTGCCGCTTTCCGTTCCAAGAAGACCCTCCGGGACCGAAGAGCTCGACGCCACATTATGGCCAAACCAGCTCCAGAACCGGAGGACATCTTTGCTCAGGATGTTCCTGAAGATGACACCGAAGATCTCGAGATCGTGTCCGAGGCCGACGATTCCGATGACCTCATCACTCCAGAGCAGCGTGTGAGTACCACCCCCCTGCCCCTACCCCATCCAAAAAGACATTGGTCAAGACTCCGCCAGCTGGGCCCAGTCGCGACGAAAATCCTCTTCAGAAGCCCCGCCCTCGGGCCCGGCTCCGAAGACATCTAAGCCTGTAGGTGGCTCGGGCTCGAGCAAACCTCATGTTATTGTGCCTATAATACCTTCGGCACCGAAAACTCCACTGTCGGCACCGAAACAGGCTTCAAGACCGAAATCTCCTTCGGCACCAAAACGTTCCTCGGCACCGAAGTCTCCACCGGCACCGAAACGTTCTTCGACATCGATGCCTAAAAGTCCCTCGGCACCGAAGATTCCATCGCCACCGAAAGCTCCATCGGCGCCAAAAACTCCGTCGGCACCGAAAAATCCATCGGCACCGAAAACTCCGTCCACACCAAAAAAAGTTCATAAAGATCCGAAACGGCCATCGCCACCACCACTTTCGGAGCCGGATGAACTTTTTCGCCCAGATCCTAATCAAAAGCGGATCTACATCAATCCCAAAACCGGACATGTGACTGCAGTCCCATACAAGAAACGGAAGCTGGACATCACACCACCTCCAGCTCCCATACGGAAGAAGGACTGTGCTACTTCACCACTTCGTCCTTCCTCTCCTGTGTTACCTCCTAACCCATCCCCCCCTCCTCCTCCTCCTCCTTTACCTTTACTATCTCCTTCTCATTCACCTCCTCCACAGGATGATAATGATGATTTAGGGGGAGGGGCAGACCCTGATTTATTTAATGATCCTCTTGATCCAAACGACTCTTTTACGTTCCCAGACACAGCACCAGTAGATGACTGGTCTTATCCAATACCTGACATGCCTGACCCCGCTACCTACCCTTCCAAGCCCTCCCCTCCTGATGACCATTTGGGGTTTGGCCAACTCATAAATAGGGCAGCAACATTCAATGGCGTCACCATGCACACGGACGCCCTTGAAGAGGACTTTCTCCTCGATACTTTTGAGCAGTCACAAAAAGCTGTTCACATACTGCCCATGATTAAAGGGGTTATAAAGCATGCCACTGAAGTCTTTAAAGACCCTGTTAGAGCTAGGGTTCTCAACCCCCGCATCGGAAAAAAATACAGACCAGCCCCGCAGGACCCCGCATACATTAAAGCTCAGCTCCCTTTAGACTCCTTGGTCGTGTCAAATGCCAGGAAGCGTGTTAACTCACAGACAACTGGAGAAACGCCTCCCCCGGACAAGGAGTCTAAGCTTTTAGAGGCCTCAGGCAAACGAGTCGCCGCGCAGGCGGCGAACCACTGGCGTATTGCCAATACCCAAGCCCTGTTAGCCCGGTATGATAGGGCGCATTATGACCAACTTGAGGACCTTATGCAACATCTGCCTGAGCCCTTTAAATCCCAGGCTACTGACCTCATTCAAGAAGGCAAATTAATATCTAATGCCTCCATTAAATGCGCCTTAGATGCGGCAGACACTGCTTCTAGGGCGGTCAATACCAGCGTCTTACTCAGACGACATGCCTGGCTTCGTATTTCCGGTTTTAAACCGGAGGTTCAAACCACAATTCTAGCTCAACCTTTCAACCAAGAGCAGCTATTTGGCCCTGCAGTGAACACTGCATTAGAAAAAATGAAGAAAGATAATGAGACTGCCAAATCTATGGGAGCACTGCAGTCTCCTCAAACCCGGGGTTCCTTTCGTTGCTCCTTTTATAGAGGAGCCTCCAAAAATCTGGGAACTGAGACCACGTCCACCTTTAAAAATTCTGGACAAACATCCCCTAACAGAGGATATTTTCGAGGGGGTTATAGGGGAAACAATAACAAAGGTCGAGGGCGGGGCAACAACAACAACACCCGCACCTCCCCAGCCACTAAACAGTGACTTGCCACCACTCCCCCCAGACCATTCCACTCCGGTCGGGGGGCGGCTCCAACAATTCCTACCTGTCTGGACTTCCATCACCACAGACAGGTGGGTAAGACAAATTATCCAGTCTGGCTACTGCCTCGAACTAATACAATCCCCCCCAAACATACCGCCCAAACAACGTCCAATGTCCTCACATCATCTCTCTCTCCTCAAACAAGAAGTTCAATCCCTGTTACAAAAACATGCGATAGAACCAGTCCCTCTTCAACATCAGGGAACAGGAGTATATTCCCTATACTTCCTCATTCCCAAAAAGGACAAAACGTTAAGGCCCATACTGGATCTCAGACTACTAAACCAGTATATACAATCAGATCATTTTCATATGACCACCCTCCAACAAGTCCTCCCACTATTACAACAGGGAGACTTCCTCGCCACATTGGACCTCAAGGACGCGTACTTTCACATCCCTATGCATCCCGCTCACAGAAAATATCTACAATTTGTAGTAGATGGGCAACACTATCAATTTACAGTTCTCCCATTCGGAGTAACAACAGCACCCAGAGTGTTCACCAAGTGCTTAGCAGTCGTGGCAGCCCACCTCAGAAGACAACAGATCCATGTCTTCCCCTATCTGGACGATTGGCTCATAAAAGCCAATACTCACCAAAAATGCGCTCTCCACACTCATCGCACTATTCAAACCCTCCACAACTTGGGATTCACTATCAACTACCCCAAATCCCATCTACAGCCCTCCCACTTACACCAGTATCTAGGAGCAACCATAGATACACCCAAAGCCATAGCTTATCCCAGCACTGCCAGGATAACCAGTATACAAAATCTCATCTCTCAATTTCAAACTCATCAATCTCTTCCAGCAAGAGTGTTCATGCAGCTCCTAGGCATGATGGCGTCATGCATCTCCATAGTCCCACACGCACGACTTCAAATGCGTCCCTTACAGGAATGTCTAGCACAACAGTGGAACCAAGCTCACGGACAACTTACCGATCTGGTGTTGGTGGACAGTCGCTCACTTCGCTCACTGAAATGGTGGAACACCATCAACCTGTCCAAAGGGCGGCCGTTCTTAGAGCCTCTTCCACAAGTTGTGCTGACCACCGACGCATCTCTCACGGGGTGGGGAGCCCACCTCCTTCAACATACCACTCACGGCAGATGGACCAGTCAACAAAAACTGCTCCACATCAATCACCTAGAACTCCTAGCAGTGTTCCTGGCACTAAAATCCTTTCAGGTACACCTAAAGAACAAAACTGTCCTCATACGCACAGACAACATGACGACAATGTATTATATACAGAAGCAAGGGGGGACACATTCTCTCCAACTGGCACAGCAAATCTGGAGATGGGCAATTCCCCAAAACATCTACCTGTTAGCAGAACATCTCCCAGGAATCCACAACCAGGTGGCCGACCTCCTAAGTCGCCACACACAGCAGATCCACGAATGGGAATTACACCCCAAGGTTCTACTCCCATTCTTCCAAAAATGGGGACAACCAGACATAGACCTGTTCGCCACTCCCGAAAACACAAAATGCCCAACCTTCGCCGCCAGGTTTCCACACCCACAGTCGAAGGGCAATGCCCTACGGATGAACTGGTCAGGCAGATTTGCATACGCTTTTCCGCCTCTCCCACTCGTTCCATTTGTGGTACGCAAACTGAAACAACAGTCGCTAACACTAATTCTGGTAGCTCCCACTTGGGCACGTCAACCGTGGTTCACCACACTTCTGGAACTATCTTTAGTTCCACATCAAAAGCTACACCTCTCCCCGGATCTATTAACCCAGAACCATGGAGAAATCAGACACCCAGATCCTCAAACACTGAACCTAGCGATCTGGCTCCTGAAGTCTTAGAGTTCGGGTACCTCAACCTCCCTCCAGAGTGTATGAATATCATAAAGGAAGCCAGACGACCTACTACTAGAGCATGTTATGCCGCAAAATGGAAACGATTTGCCATCTACTGCGCTAATAATGACATACATCCATTGGATGCTTCCATCCAAAACATCATTTGCTATCTACTACACTTGCAAAGATGCAATCTAGCGTATTCCTCTATACGTTTACACCTAGCAGCCTTGGCAGCCTACTTGTAAAATAGGCAACACCTGTCCCTCTTTAAGGTACCAGCCATCAAAGCGTTTATGGAAGGTCTGAAAAGAATTCTTCCCCCAAGATTACCACCTTTCCCAGTGTGGAATCTCAATGTTGTTCTAACAAGACTTTTGGGTCCCCCATTTGAACCTATGCACAAATGTGAATTACAGTTCCTAACATGGAAGGTAGCTTTCCTTATCGCAATCACTTCCCTACGAAGAGTAAGTGAAATACAAGCCCTTACGCTAGAGGAACCTTTCTTACAACTACACCGTAACAAAGTAGTTCTTAGGACAAACCCTAAATTTCTTCCAAAAGTGAATTCCCCTTTCCACCTTAACCAATCAGTAGAGCTACCGGTCTTTTTCCCTAACCCAGACTCCGTAGCTGAAAGGGCCCTACATACCTTAGATGTTAAAAGAGCCTTGCTTTATTACATCGACAGGACAAAACCTTTTCGAAAGACAAAACAACTTTGTTGCTTTCGCACCACCACATAAAGGCAATCCCATCTCCAAATCCGGTATAGCCCGGTGGATAGTTAAGTGCATCCAAATATGCTACCAAAAGGCTAAACGTACTCTTACAGTTCCCCCTAGGGCGCAGTCCACGCGCAAAATAGGGGCTTCTATGGCCTTCTTAGGTAACATTCCCTTAGACATTTGCAAGGCAGCCACGTGGTCTACCACGCATACCTTCACTAAACACTACTGTGTTTATGTGCAAGCCAAACAACAGGCCTCAGTGGGCCAGGCTGTCCTAAAAACTTTATTTCAAACTGCTGCAACGGATACAGGTGACCACCGCTAAGGGGAGACACTGCTATATAGTCTATCCTCAGTGTGTGATCTGCAGCTCATATGCCTCGAACGGAATATGCTACTTACCAGTATGCATCTGTTCTTGGCATGTAGAGCTGCAGAGTCACACACGCCCACCCGCCTCCCCGGGACCTGTATCTGTTCCAGCATTTGTCTTACTTAGACATCGCACATGGACATCCTTTCTTTTCATTCCTATACACCATCTTTTCCCATCATGGCGAAAAACAATCTGACGATGGAGTGGATGCCCATGCGCACTGTTGTCCAGGGGAGGAGTCACCTATCTCGTGACCAAAGGCTTCTTCCGAAGACAACAACAACCTGCAATCATCCGAGCCCAACACCAGATGGCGATCTTATCCTCAGTGTGTGACTCTGCAGCTCTACATGCCAAGAACAGATGCATACTGGTAAGTAGCATATTCCTTTTTCATCAGTCAAATACAGGCCGGTAGAGAAGTATGCATTTTTAACTGCTTTATTAATTGCAGCTATGGGACTAAGGCACTAAATTGTAATAATAGCATCATGCTAAGATGGCCGCCGCAAATACGTGCAATGTGACGAGTATTGTACACCGTCATATAGGTTATTGTTGCATAGATGTTGTAAACACTGACAAAGGTATTTCCGAAACGAGTTTGTTTTGTTTGGCTGATTAAAAAGGCAGTGATGATACCCCCGAGTGCTTGACTTTACTTGAAAATTTGATGAAGTCTATGCGGTGCTGATGTGTATATATATGTGTGTGTATATGTGTAGGTGTATGTATATGTATTTGTGTATATGTGTATGTATGTGTGTGTGTATGTATGTGTGTGTATATATATGTGTATGTATGTGTGTATATATGTATGTGTGTATATTTGTATGTGTGTGTATGTGTGTGTGTGTGTGTATGTAGGTGTGTGTATGTAGGTGGGTATATGCATTTGTGTGTGTGTATATATATGTATTTGTGTGTGTATAAGTGTGTATGTATATGTGTGTGTATGTATATATATATATATATATATATATATATATATGTATGTGTGTATATATGTGTATGTATATATGTATATGTATGTGTATGTATGTATATATGTTCGAGGCGTATGAGCTGCAGATTACACACTGTGCATAGATCGCCATCTGGTGTTGGGCCCGGATGTTTGCAGTTGTTTTTCCTCTTGGAAAGTCTTTGGAATTCACGAGGTCCGTGACTACTCCTTTGGATCGTATTGCGCATGGGCTTCGGCTCCATCCTCAGATTGTTTTTTTTTTATGACATCGGGCTCGGATGTGATCTTCGCGCTCCTGTTCCGAACAGTTTCCAGTTCTCCAATCGACGCGCAATCCTCCCCCCTTCTATTGTTTTCGATCGCGATCTCCACACTAGACGCGGCTTTCATCGATCAAGACCCTCGATTCCAGTCGTTGACGACAGCCTTCGGGCCTACCCAAGCTCGGGCCCTGGCTAATGGAAAGGACTCCCTTCAAGAAGTGCCCTCGATGTGGGTCCAAATTCCCCCACACCGATCTCCACGAAGTATGCAACCTCTGCCTCTCCCCTGAACACGAGGCTCGAGACTGTCCGGCGTGCAAATCCTTCCGGTCCAAGAAAACCATTTGAGACCGAAGGGCACGAATAACTATGGCACACTCGTCGACGGCGATCCCAGACGACATCTTCAGAGAAGGCGTCGACGCTCCAGAAGGACAACACACCGACGAGGGCCTCATCAGCGCCTCCGAAGCCGACGATTCAGATGTGGAGGACATCACTCAGGCACAGAGGGTCGTGAGTACTGAAACCCACCCCCACCCCACCCCCTCCGTGGCATCCAAAAAGGCTTCGGTCACTCATTCGCCTCCGAGCCTAGGCACGACCAAGAACACTGCTTCCCACACCACACCTTCGGGACCGGTAAAGAAGCCTATTAAGACTTCCGGCGGCTCGGGCTCGAGCCAGCCCACCGTCGGTGCCGAGAAAAACTCCTCCGCACCGACGCCGAAAAAGAAAATGGCCTCCTCCTCGGCACCGAGCTCCATAACGAAGCACTCGGTGCCAAAAACCACCACCAGCTCCTCGGTACCGACCCCATCCCCGGAACCGAGCAAAAAACACAAGGCCACCGACACCCATCTCTCGAAGCCGAAAACCATCTCGGAGCCGAGTAACCAACCAGCCTTTTCAAAGCCGCATAGTTCAAAACAGCGGACTAGTGGAGACTCTAAAACAAAAAAAACCACGGCCCGATGCCTTCGGCGCCGACAGACAGGACACTCTCTGAAGAACTTTTTAAGCCTGATCCATTGCCAAAAACACTGGTCAAAGATCCTAAGACTGGACATTTGGTGCTCAGCATCAAAAAGACAGCTGGACAAGCCAGCCCCAGCTCCACCTCCAAACAGGAAAGACTTTGCTACCTCCCCTTTGAGAATACCTTCGCCCCCTCCTCCACCCCCTCCACCTCCCCCTCCTCAACCTCCTTCTCCCCCCCACCTCATCATTCCCCCACACCCTCTCCGGATGATGATATCTATGATGACATAGGGGACGAGCCCCATGACCAACCTACAGGGGACCCCACTCCTACAGGCTCCCCAGACCCATGGGACGACTATAACATTCCTGACATTCCTAACGTCCCGCAGGATGATCTCTACCCTTCGAGACCATCCCCACCAGAAGACTCATTGGGGTTCAACCACCTACTCCAGATGGCTGCACACTACCACGGTGTGGATCTCCATACCGACCCCGTGGAGGAGGACTTCCTCCTGGATTCTCTCGACATGACACACAGGGCCACCTCCATCCTGCCCATGCTCAAAGGAGTTATCAAGCACGCGCCGGAGGTCTTTAGAGATCCAGTCAGAGCCAGGGTCATCAACCCTCGCATAGACAAAAAATATAAAGCCGCCCTTACATATCCCGCCTACATCAGAGGGCCAGCACCACTAGATTCCCTAGTAGTCTCTACAGCACGAAAGCGAGAAAACTCCCAAGCATCAGGCGAGGCACCACCACCTGATAAAGAGCTAAAACTCTTGGACGCATCTGGCAAGCGCACTGCATCCCAGGCTGCCAACCTATGGCGCATCGCAAATACAAGCGCATCGCAAATACAAGCGCTTCTGGCAAGATATGACCGGGCACATTATGACGAACTAGAAGCCATAATGCAACACCTCCTTGACAAATCTAAAAATAGAGCCAATGAGTTAATTTAGGAGGGCAAAACCATCACCAATACCTCCATCCGCTGGGCCCTAGATGCAGCTGACACCGCCTCTAGGGCAATTAACACAGGCGTCCTCCGTCGCCATGCCTGGCTAAGGATTTCAGGTTTCAAACCAGAGGTGCAAGCTTCCATCCTGAACCACCCTTTTGACCAAGAAAATCTGTTCGGCTCAAAAGTAGATGTGGCCCTGGAAAAAATTAATAAAGACAGATATGGTGAAATCCATGGGAGCCTTACAATCGCACCCTCCCAGGCGTTCTTTTCGCCGCTCTTCCTTTCGAAGCAGATCCAGAGGCTACTCCTCTGACACCGCTTCCACTTCCTATAAAGCCCCTACCCAATCCACCTTTACAAGGGGTTACCAAAGAGGCGGCTACAGAGGCAACAATAATAAAGGCAGAGGCAAAACAAACGCCTCCCGCTCTGCCTCCACCCCTACCCAATGACTTCCCTCCACTCCCCCCCAGACCATCCCACTCCGGTCAGGGGCAGACTCCACAATTTCCTTCCTGTCTGGACTACCATCACCTCAGACAAATGGGTAACACAAATAATTCGGTCAGGCTATTGCCTCGAACTAACATCTACCCCCCCAAACATTCCACCCAAACAATGCCCAATGTCACAAGAACATTTAACACTACTAAAGCAGGAGGTAATCTCCCTCCTACAAAAGGGGGCAATAGAACTAGTTCCTATCAACCAACAAAATATAGGGGTTTACTCCCTATATTTTCTCATACCAAAAAGGGACGACATGCTAAGGCCCATCCTAGACCTCAGGCCCCTGAACCAATATATCCACTCAGACCATTTTCACATGGTCACCCTCCAGCGGGTACTTCCCCTGCTCTTCCAAAACGATTTCCTGGCCACTTTAGACCTCAAATACTCCTATTTCCACATTCCTGTTCACAACGCTCACAGGAAGTTTCTCAGATTTGTGGTGGATGACCAACACTATCAATTCAAAGTGCTCCCATTCGGAGTAACCACAGCACCACGAGTATTTACCAAGTGCCTAGTAGTAGTGGCCGCACACCTGCGGAGACAACACATTCATGTCTTCCCATACCTAGACGACTGGCTAATAAAAGCCAGCTCATACAACCAGTGTGTACAACACACTCACGCCACTATCCAACTCCTTCACGAACTGAGCTTCACAGTCCCATCTGCAACCGTCCCACGTAAAACAATATCTCGGTGCCGCCATAGACACCTCAAAAGCGCCAGCCTATCCCAGTCCTGCCAGGATAGCAAGCATTCAGGCTCTACGCGCCAAATTTCAACCAGAACACTCCCTTCCAGCTTGAGTGTTCATGCAACTCATAGGAATGATGGCTTCTTGCATATTCATAGTACCTCACGCAAGACTCCAGATGCATCCTCTCCAAGAGTGCTTAGCACGCCAATGGAACCAGGCCCAGGGTCAATTGACAGATCTGGTGTTGGTAGACGGTCGTGCCCATCGCTCTCTGCAGTAGTGGTCCACCCAAAACCTTTCCAAAGGGTGACCTTTCCTGGTCCCGGTTCCTCAGATAGTACAGACAGCGGACGCATCGCATTCCGGCTGGGAAGCTCACCTACTACATCACACCATGCAGGGCAGGTGGACGCCTCAACAAAAGTTACTCCACATCAACCATCTGGAGTTACTAGCTATATTCTTAGCCCTAAAGGCCTTTCAAACGCATGTCTCAGGCAAGGCCGTCTTAGTCCGCACGGACAATATGACATCCATGTACTATATACAAAAACAAGGGGGCGCACACTCTCTACAGCTCTCTCGGCTAGCACAGAGCATATGGAGATGGGCCATACCCCAAAAAATCTTTCTCCTAGCCCAACATGTCCCAGGAGTCCAAAACACTATGGCCGATCTGCTGAGCAGACAAACACAACAGATCCACAAGTGGGAACTCCATCCACAAGTTCTTCACCCGTACTTTCAAATGTGGGGGCACCCACAGATAGACCTCTTCGCCACCCACGAAAACGCCAAATGCCCAAGCTTCGCCGCAAGGTATCCACCCCCATCGTCCAAAAGCAATGCGATATGGATGAATTGGTCAGGCAGATTTGCGTACGCTTTTCCGCCTCTCCCACTCATTCCATTAGTGATGCGCAAACTACAACAACACTCCCTCACACTCATTCTAGTATCTCCAACTTGGGCCAGACAACCGTGGTACACAACACTGCTGTAACTATCTGTAGTACCGCACCAAAAATTACACCTCTCTCCACGCCTCTTAACCCAGAACCATGGAGAGATCAGGCACCCAGACCCAGCTCAGCTCAACCTTGCGATCTGGCTCCTGAAATCCTAGAATTCGGTTATCTTAATCTTCCCCCTGACTGTATGAACGTCATTAGAGAAGCTAGACGACCTACTACTAGAGCTTGCTATGCAGCCAATTGGAAACGTTTTGTGATCTATTGTCACAATAAGTTCAATCCCCTAGATGTGTCCATTCAACACATCATAGGCTATTTACTACACCTACAAAGATGCAACCTAGCCTACACGTTTTAGACTGCACCTTGCAGCCATAGCAGCTTATCTACAAAACAGGCAACATCTATCTCTCTTTACAGTGCCTGCCATAAAAGCCTTCATGGAAGGCCTCAAAAGAATAATTCCCCCAAGAGTGCCAACCTCACCGGTGTGGAACCTAAACATCGTTCTCATCAGACTAATGGGGCCTCCCTTTGAGCCTCTACACAAATGTGAACTTCAATTCCTAACATGGAAAACTGCTTTGCTTGTAGCCATCACTTCTCTCAGAAGGGTCAGCGAGATACAAGAACTCACCATTTAATAACCCTTTCTGCAAATGCACCATAACAAGGTGGTTCTCCGTACTAATCCAAAATTCCTCCCTAAAGTCATTTCTCCTTTTCACCTAAACAAATCTGTGGAACTACCAGTACTCTTCTTGCAACCACAAACCATTGCAGAAAGAGCTCTCCACACATTAGATGTCAAACAAGCCGCACACTACTACATCGAGAGAACACAACCCTTTCGTAAGACAAAACAACAGTTCATTTCCTTCTCACCACCACATAAAGGCAACCCCCATCTCCAAATCTGGGATAGCTAGATGGATTGTCAAATGCATTTAGATTTGCTACCACAAGGCAAAACGAACACTATCTGTTCCCCCTAAAGCCCACTCTACACGTAAGATAGGGGCTTCCATGGCATTCTTAGGGAACATCCCCTTAGATGATATTTGCAAAGCAGCTACATGGTCAACACCTCACACTTTCACTAAACACTATTGTGTAGATGTGCAAGCTAAGCAACAAGCTAGTGTGGGCCAGGCTGTACTCAAAACATTGTTTCAAACCACTGCAACAGATACTGGTGGTCGCCGCTAAGGATGGGTACTGCTATATAATCTATGCACAGTGTGTAATCTGCAGCTCATATGCCTCGAACGGCAAATGCTACCTACCAGTATGCATCTGTTCTTGGCATGTAGAGCTGCAGATCTACACACGCCCACCCGCCTTCCCGGCTACCTCTATCTGTTCCAGTTTATCTTATTTAGTTACAACACACATGGGCATCTTCACTGTTTATTACTATGCTCCATCATTTCCCTGCTGGCGAAAAACAATCTGAGGATGTAGCCGAAGCCCATGCGCAATACGATCCAAAGGAGGAGTCACGGACCTCATGACTTCCAAAGACTTTCCAAGAGGAAAAACTGCAAACATCAGGGCCCAACACCAGATGGCGATCTATGCACAGTGTGTAGATCTGCAGCTCTACATGCCAAGAACAGATGCATACTGGTAAGTAGCATTTGCCGTGTGTATGTATGTATGTATGTATATATATATATATATATATATATGTGTGTGTGTGTTTGTGTATGTATGTGTGTATGTATGTATGTGTGTGTGTGTGTGTGTGTGTGGATATGTGCATGTATATATGTA
>NC_140592.1:901382877-901460377 GCF_964204655.1 Triturus cristatus | reverse complement strand
GCCTGTTAAAGATAAAAAAAAGGGTTTGT
The DNA here is from genome assembly GCF_964204655.1 of Triturus cristatus. Taxonomy (NCBI): domain Eukaryota; kingdom Metazoa; phylum Chordata; class Amphibia; order Caudata; family Salamandridae; genus Triturus; species Triturus cristatus. Next base: position 901,460,348 of record NC_140592.1, on the reverse strand, counting down.
GTGAGGGAGGCAGCTCTGGATGACTTGCGAATTTTGGCCCACAATTTATCCCAAAGAGAGGTGGACCAAGAGGTATCAAAATCAAACTCCCATTGTTTCTCAACCGTGGATTTTGGCCTAGGCGCAAGAGTTTTGTGAAATGAGTGATAGAGTGAGGAGGCTGTGGGATGAGTGCGCAGCAAGGAGTGGAGGTGCAAAGTAGGATTGGGAGGGCCTGGTTGAGTAGGAGAGTTGGAAAGTTGAGCATAGGTGGACATGACTGCATCTTTAAGCACAAGGTACTTGCGGGCACAGGAATGAGGGAGATTAAAAGTTTGGCGAAGAGTGGAGAAAGGTAAGAAGCTAGGACCAGAAAAAAGCTGGGAAATCCACATCAGACCATTTTTTCTCCAGGATTTCCAGTAAATGGGTTTGCGATTGACAAGGATATTGGTATTCTACCAAATGGTATTGTTAAAGAATTCGGCCACAGAGGAAGGAGGATTCGGGGAAATGGAAAGAAGAAGTTTGGTAGTGAATTTCTGAATGGGAGTGGAAGTAAGCTGGGGTTTACGGGAGAAAGAAAGATACTCAGCGAAAGTGAAGGGGGATAACGAGAGGCGCTCAATAACAAGCCAAAGGGGGGGGAACTCAATAGGATCTCGCAACCAAAGGGAGGCTTGTCGCAGGAGGAATGCTTTATGGTAAGTGGGAAAGTCTGGGAAATTTACCCCCCTCCCCCCTCTGATTTGGGAAGCCGTAATCTGAGCAGAGACATACGTGCTTTTTTACCGGACCAGAGGAAAGAAGAAAGAATGGTGTTAATTTTCTTGAAAAATTTAGCTGAAATAGGAATATTAGAGATAGTATAAAGTACTATTGGGGATAGCATCATTTTGATCGTGTCAAGACGGCCCCACCAGGAGAGGTAAAGCGGGTGCCATCTAGAAGTGAGGTCAGACAATTTCTGAATACATTTGTTAAGGCATAACGAGACCGTGTCGGGGAGGGAAGGGGCGACATGTAAGCCAAGATACTTGATGTGTGAGGGACTCCAAATAAAATTGGACGCAACAAAGTCATGTTTGAAGGTAAATTTCGTAAGGGGTAAAATTTCACACTTGTCGTTATTCAGCTTATAACGAGAAATCTGGGAATATTCATGTACTTCAGTTAGAAATGCAGGAATGGCGGTAGCAGGGTTGGACATAAAGAGTAGGATATCCTCCGCATAGGCAGCAAGTTTGATATTAGTTTGAGAAATTCGGAAACCATGTAAATTAGGGTTTTGACGTAGTTTTGAGAGAAAGGGTTCTAAGGCCAGATTGAAAAGGAAGGAAGAAAGGGGACAACCCTGGCGAACTCCTCTACCTAAATTGAAAAAAGAAGAGACGAGGCCATTAGCACATACCGCCGCTCTGGGATTGGAATATAGGAATGAAACAAAGGAAATAAAGTTAGGACCAAACCCAAACCATCTGAGAGCAGAAAAAAGGAAAGACCACTCTACCCTATCAAACGCTTTTTCTGCGTCCAGAGCAATTGCCGCTAATGAATCTTGAAATCGTGGGGATTTGGACAGGACATTGAACAAAAGTCTAGTGTTGTCTGTGATGAAACGGCCTTTAACAAATCCAGACTGTTCTGGGCCCAACAACTGAGGAAGGAAGGGGTCTAGCCTTAAGGCAAGGGATTTAGCATATATCTTGTAATCAATGTTAACTAAAGAGATTGGTCTGTAATTCTTGCAATATTGAGTGTCCTTTCCTTCTTTGGGTATAATACATATATGGGCGTCTGAGAAAGTACCAGAGGAGGTGCCGGTGAGAATAAAAGAATCAATAAGAGAATGTAATCTGGGTAATAGTAATTTGGAAAATTGTGAATAAAATTCAACTGTAAATCCGTCTGGGGCCTTGTCCTTCTTAAGTGATTGAAGTGCAGTGTGCAATTCAGCACTAGAGATGGGCGTTTCAAGAATGGATAGGTCAACAGGGAAGTTGGAAGGAAGCTGAATATTAGAGAAGAAGGTGGCAAGGGATTGAGCAGTAGGGTGAGTTTCAGAGGAATAAAGCGTGGAATAAAAACAGGAAAACTCCTCTAAAATATCAGCATCTGTACGCTTTAAAACAGAATTAACATCATAAACAGATTCAATGTTCAGTTTGTGTTGCTTGACCTTTAAATAGTTGGCTAAAACCTTCCCCGCTTTATTTTTACCACCATAAAATTTTGAGCTAGATTTCAACAAATATAACAAAGCATCTTCTGTGGATTGTTTGTTAAATTGCATCTTAGCTGAAATGAGAGCAGTCAAACTTTCCTGCGAATGGGAGGTATAAAAGGAATGTTCCAATTTTTTAATTGTGAGGAGAAGGTCATTAGTACGCTTACGAGCAGTTTTACGTTTTCTAGCCACATGATCAATTATGAAACCTCTGGCTGCAGCCTTATAAGCATCCCAAATAACATGTTTGGGAACAGTGGGTGTGTCATTAATGATAAAAAAAACTCTGTAGTAAATTCAACAAAGGAGGTAGTGAATTTGGGATCAAGTAGGAGGGTATTGTTGAAGCGCCACCTTTTTGGTCCGGTGGACTTGGGTAGGATATCAATGTTAACCAGTACAGGGGCGTGGTCAGAGAACAGGATAGGCCCAATATCGGCATGGGTAAGGGATTGAGAGATATGATGGGAAAGAAAAATGTAGTCAATGCGGGATTGTGATTGGTGGGATGGGGAGTAAAAAGTGAACTCATTAGTAGTAGGATTGCATAGACGCCAGGCATCAATGAGTTTATCCTGGGATATTGCCTGAGCAAACAATTTGTGAGATTTGTTAGGGATATAAGATACTTTAGAGTGCCGATCCAAAAAGGGATCAAGGGGTAAGTTACAATCTCCTGCCATAATAAAATTGTCATCAACGTATTCAGAAATACGAGAAGCCATTGCACGCCAAAAGACGGGGTCACCGCCTGTAGGCGCATATATGTTGAGAAGGGAAATGGGAATGCCCTTCGAGGAAAGTTTGACATACAACCATCTACCCTCGGGGTCCGATTCGGAAGTCAAGAGCGAATGGGAGAGAGATTTGCGGATTAAAACAATCACACCATTTCTTTTACCATCTCCAGGAGCAGAGAGAACATCACCTACCCAACCCCTCTTGAGTTTAGCAGCTTCAATATCAGACACATGGGTTTCTTGCAAGAAGGCAATATCAACATTCAACTTGGCTAAATGAGAAAGAATCTTTTGCCTCTTAATAGGAGAATGAAGACCCTTAACGTTCCAAGATATAATACGCACTGACATTAAGGATAATTATAAAAGAAATGCAGAGAAAGATTAAAGCAGTAAGAAAAAGCCTCACAAGAAATAAAAACATAGGAAGAGAAAAGGGAGGAAAAAGAATAAGGAAGAAATGAAAGGGACAAAAGAAAGAAAAATAAGATAAGACTAAGGAATATCAGAAAGATATAGGATAACCGAAATGCCACTGAAATCAGTAAGATGATTAAATGAGGTACAAAAAGATTGATAAATAGGGTCCAATGAAGAAGAAAGAAGAGCCTGCACAGAAAGAGCAGTAAACAAGCAAAGTATGAAAGAGGGCGGCTGTAAGGAGAGGAACACAAGCATAAGTCAAAGAAGAAGTGAAGTGACAAAGGGGTGAAATGGAGAGAGAAAAAGACGCATGTCCATGAAAGCAAATAAGCAATAAGGAAAAAGGATGGAAAAGGAAGAAAGGAAGAAAAAGGTCGCGAAGAGAGTACAGACACCAGGAAACCTGAAAACAGAAAAGGAAAAAACAAAGTCAAAGGTAACAGAACGAGAACAAACTTGTCAAAAAAGACATGAAGGGTACTTAGGGGAAGCGTAATCAGGAACAGAAACCAATAAGGACGGACGTGAAGACAGGAAAAACGGGAGAACGGGAAAACGGGAGGAGGGATGTAGGGCCAACTGGAGAAGGCGACCACTCTGGGTCGGTGAGACGTCCAACCAGAGGGACAAGCGGAACGCAGAAGAATGATCTGTGAAGGAAGAAGGGTAAAAAGGTTAGGCGACAACAGACAACAGGGTCATAAGACAGGCAATGAGTGGGCCGAAGCAAGAAGCCTCAACAAATATAACGAAACATTTCAAGAAAAAGCAAAAACCCAACAGGAGAAACATGCAAATTTTAAGATCCGTTTAAATAAGCAAAATCAACAAGCATAAGAAACGGGGGCATAATAAAACAACATCAGAAAGAGTCATGTTGGGAAAGAAGAGGAGGGCCCTGAAAGCTCCATGTCCGCTTGACCACAGGAATTCAGGAAACTTCGAAGACGTGTAGGCTCATCATATGTCGTAGTCTTATTGTTGTAGGTGACTTTGAATAAACAAGGGTGAAAGAGACCATATCTGGCACCAATGGAGCGGAGGTCAGGTCTCATGTCCAAAAAGGCCTTACGACGATTCGCAGTGGCTCTGGCGTAATCCTGCGCGAAGAACAGAGTGGAGCCTGACCATGAGAGACGAGGAGAAGCTCTGGCAGCTGAGAGAACTTTCAACAGATCTGTGTATTCCAGGAAATACATTATTACTCCTCTGGGCTTCGCTGGTGAGGATAAAGAGGAGGAAGCTCGACCAAGTCTGTGGGCGCGTTGAATATTTAGCGATGTATCCTCGGGTAAATGTAAAATCTTGGGCAGAAAAGACTTGAAAAAGGCGACAGGGTCACTCCCCTCACAACCTTCCACCAGGCCGTAAAGGCGAAGATTATTGCGCCGATTACGATTCTCCAAGTCCTCCACCTGCTTTTGGAGAGATGAGATCTGTGCATGCATATGAGTGACCTTGGCTGCAGAGTCCTGAAGAGAAGAGACATCCCGTTCCACCGACGACATTCTTTCATCCATTGAAGTCCAGTTATCCGTAAGAACTTGCAACTTCGCGTTGGTTTCTTCCATAAAAGGGCGCAACGCCCGTATCTCTTCCAGGATTAACTCCATCGAAATGGCCGAAGAAGATTTGGGAGGTGAGGGTGGGTCTTTTTTTAACCTCTTGGGCGTCGTCTTTGAAGACTGTGAGGAAGTATCCATGGTCGGCAACTTCTCATCAGAGGGAGGAGACTGAGAAGCTTCTAACTGAGCCAACTCCGTGAAAAGCTTTGAATTTTTAATGTAATTGCGCTTTTGGAGCTTGCCGGAGCAGTCAGCCATCGAAGCGCCTGTGAAGTGCAGGTTTACCGAAGGCACATAGGCTAACTTGAAACACTTGTCAGGCCAAGAAATTTGAAACATGAAGTCAGGCAACAAGAGCAGGCAGAGAAATGTATCAGGCCAAAAAAGACAAAAAATACCTAAGAGGCAAAAGATAGAGATTGGGGGCCTAAAATGGCTGCCTGAAATGAGGAGATCAGATGAAGTCCATTAAGCCTGTATAAAAAACATAACGAGGAATAAAGAGTCACCTGTGGAAGCAGAACCATGACGTCTGTGCCGCTAGGTGTGCTGAATATGATGCAGAGTCGTCATAATATATCCAGGATACCAATGCGCGGGAGACGCGCCGATGAGGGGATCGCGGGCTCCGGAAAAACAAAATGGCGGTCGTAGCCGATACAGAGCCGCGACCAAGACTTAGAATGGCAATAAAGTTTTAAACGAAGCCGCCTCAGCGTGAAAAAGTAATCTCAGGGTACGCCCAGCATCTTCCCACGACAAACACCTTCGTCCAAGGCTTGCACAAGAGGCGCAAACCGCCGGAACACTCCGTAACGGACGGAGCACCTACGCCGGCGCCGCCATTCTCCGTGGGCGCCTAGCCGCGCCCCCCACAATTTGATTTTTGAGTAAGTATTTTACCTTGTGAGCGAGTTAAATGAGCCAGTTGCTGTATTGAAGAGAGCATTTGAGATTCTAGTTCAGTTGGTCTTGGATAGATGTCCCAATTGACTCCTGAATCTACACTCTTCGGTTTCTCTTAGTCATTACTAATGAATTGAATTTGCCTGACGGACTCCTATGTAGAATCTTGCAGTTTAGGATCAGCTTAATTTTCTGCCTTTGAACCAAAATGGCGTAATGATAGTGATCAAACATTAACAGAACTTCAACATACAAGATTTTTTGTAATGGAAAGTAAAATAAATTTTAACCAGTTACCTTGCACACGTGCTGCACTGATAAATGTCCACACTGCTTTTCATTTCTGTCCTCCTGCTTTTTTTCATTTCGAAGTCTTCCAAGAGTTCAAAAAATCCAAGAAGACGTTTTGTTGATATGTCAATTTTTCAGACGGTAACATCTTGGTAATGGGTTACAACCTGTTATGTTTTAGAGAATTGCTTATGCCCTTGCCAGGACTGCAATTCATTCAGGAAGAGTAACCTATTACTATAGATCATTTCCTCATGAGTTTATGACCCAATGGTCCATTGTAGTTGACATTTAAAGGGCACAATTATGTTTTTTCATGTATCTAGGCAGCTGGCTGAGTTTATAGGTGCTGCTCTGTATTGTTATGAATGGCGTTTGTCTTTTTTTTCAATCTGAGACAGCTGTACAACTTTGCCTTTCAAGGGCTCTAGGGGGTGGTTGTCTGCAACAAAATTGTTGGACCATTCCCTCTCATTTTTTCGAATGTATTCATTTTTAAAGGAACCTGCCTCCCCCTACACAGTAGGAATTATTCTAAGGTTTACTGCTTCGATGAAGAGTCCTACAACCAACTCCGTTGATGGCAGAAGACGTGGCGCAACCTATTGTGCCCTCTGACTTCACGCCAGACTGAACTTGACTTGTGCTTGGTGCCCACAGAGCCCCAGCATTTGCCCGACCCACCTGAGCTGCTTAACATCCTGGTTCTGCAAGACAGGCCTCATACCCTACATTCTTTATGTGTGACACTCTGTTCATGAGTATTATGTCAAACTAGCTTGGGCAACCCTACCATGAAGAAAATAGGTATTAGGACCTCTAGCATATCAGTGGACCCTGACACCAACGTAGTCTCACCTCCGAGACCTGCTACTAAGGAAAGTGCCTCCTTTGAGCTGAATATGTGGAGGGTGGACGAGGTTCTCGACCTGCAGCTTCCCACCTGGGATGTCAAAACTAATGTTCCAACTAAAGTTCTCCAATTGGGCAGACTAATAATGCCCCTTTTGCCCTTTAATGAGGCCCTGACTGACACCCTTGTAGGGGCCTTGTCCAGTCCGTGCAGTGGTCCCCCAGTGAATCTCAAAATTGCTCTGCACCGTTGTCCTACCCCAGGCAACCCAGCTTTTTTAAATGCAGCACCCTTTGTAGGAAAGTGACCCTTTTTTGCATGGTTCCCCCCCCCCTCTTTTTGCCTGATTTCTGATGCACTTTGAATGTGCACTGGTTCTGTAGTAGGGGATCTCTGTGTATAGTCATAATCTATGAATAGTCCCGCTCATGTGCGGGGACCCCGGAGCAATCAAAATATCTCTTAAGCTGTCCTGCATTTGCAAACCTGCAAAGACACTTAAGAGACAGACAAAATAATACAGCGATCTTCGTCTCGACGGCGATCTCCTTCGTCTCGACGGCGATCTCCTTCGTCTCGACGGCAGTCGCCGGTGTCTCGGCATCGAGGTCGTCGTCGGCGCCGATCCATGAGCCGACGGAGACCAGCGGGTTCGCTTTGACGGCGAGCTGTGCTGTCTGTGGGGCTCGGTACGACGTCTATGGTGTGTCGATGGTGTGTCGACGTCGACTGTGAAATCCTCGACGGCGACCTAGTCCTAGGTCTCGCCGGCCCCCCTCTCGACGTCGAACGTCGAGAACCCCGAGATCCAGAGCCCTGGATCGACGGCGAACACACCGGTGCTTTACCTCTCGCCGTCGACGTCGTCGCCTTCGACGTCGAACGCGATCTACTAGCCGGTAGGTGTCGTTTCTGCTCCTTTTTCTGCCCGGAGGTCCCTCCAGAGGCTGAAGCATGGGCAGAGGAAGGGGAATGAGATCCTCCATGCCCCGAAGTCCCACCTGTTCTCTGCTTCTCCTGTCCCTGAAGGCGAATCTTCTCTCTGTCTCTCAGGGTCCTCTTGGAGAAGGACTTGCAGATGTCACATGTAGCAGGGACATGTGAGGACATGTCAGATGTGAATAAAAATGACATTTAAACTTTATTTTGGCTTTTGTGTTCACTTCAGAGGAAGTGCTGGCCAGTGCAGCCATATTGTTATTAGGCTGTATTATTTTGTCTGTCTCTTAAGTGTCTTTCCAGGTTTGCAAATGCAGGACAGCTTAAGAGATATTTTGATTGCTCCGGGGTCCCCGCACATGGGCGGGACTATTCATAGATTATGACTATAACAGACCCCTACTACAGAACTGGAGTTACAGGTAAGAAACTACTCCTTCCCTGCTAATCAGGTTTCCAGTGTTCTTTCCCAAAACTGTACCTTTGTTTCCACAATTGGCATACATAAAAGTATCTTGTAAAGGGTACCCCTGATACCAAGAGCCTTGTGACCAGAGAGGGTCCCTAAGGGCTGTCACATGTATTGTCACCCTCAGAGACCCCTCACCAGACACACACTCACTGCCAGTGCGTTTTGGTGCAGCTAAAACCTAAGAGTTGATGTGTGCCATGCCTACAAACAGCTGTCTGCTGCATTGGTAAGTCACCCCTCCAGCAGGCCTCACAGCCCTAAGACAGGGTGCACTATACTGCAGGTGAGGGCATAACTGCTTCAGCAATATGCCCCTATAGTGTCTTAAGTCCTTAACAAGACATTGTAAGCGCAGTGAAGCTATATTGAGTACATGGGCTGGTAGTTTGTCATTTCGAACTCCACAGCTCCATCATGGCTTTACCGAATGCTAGGAAGTTTGATACCCACTTCAGCATAATAGACCCACACAGATACCAGTGTTGAATTTCTTGTCAATTTCACTCAGAGGGCATCTAAGAGATGTCCCCTGAAAAACGACCAACTCTCTGGTTTACAGCTGACTGGTTTGCACCACCCTGCCACTTTCAGACATATTTATGACCGCCCTGAGGTGGGAGCCTTGTGCTCTCGTGGGTCAAAAACAAAGCTTGCTTGGGGTGTGGAGGTGCTTCTCACCTAACCCAAAGCAGGAACAGCATTCAGGCTAGTTAGCCTCAAAGACTTCCTGCCCTTTGTTATGCTAGCCAGGGACTCTCCAGCTAGTGGAGATGCCCGCCCCCTTGACCAAGACCCACTTTTTGCGGCAAGGTCAGCAGTAAAGTTAGTAAGCAGGAGAGCAGTGTCCCCTCCCAGCCAGGACATCCCCTCCCAGCCAGGACAACCCCTAAGGTGTCCCGAGTTGAAGTGACCACCTCCTTTAAAAATCCTTCATGTTGGATGGAAGAAATTTAGCCTGTAGGATTAGGGTATGCCCCCTTCCCAAAGAGAGGGAAATACAAAGGGTGTAATCACCCTAAAGGTAAGTAACCAATTGGCTACTACCTGCCAGTACCTATACTGCCCCTAAATTCAGTATTAGGGGATCCTCAGATTCCGGGGCAACCAAAAAAGAAAGACCGAAGAGCCAAGCAGCAGTGAAGACTCAAGACAACTGACTTGGCCCCAGCCCTACCTGCCTGTCTGCAGCCCTTGAAGAAACCTGCTCGAAGAGGCGACTCGTCCTGGAGGCCCAGCGACCTCCATAACCCAGGGAGGACTGCCTGCCTTCCCTAAAGACCAGGAATTCCAGAGTACAGCGACCGTGTCCACAAACAAACCAACACGAAGGGCTCCCTTGCATTCCGGATACACGAGTCCTGCCCACTCTGCACCTAACACCCAATGCACGAGTCATAGTGGCTCACCGGTCCAGCGAAGTCTCCACAGCGATCCTGACCTCAAAACTATCGGTGGCTGACCTCTCCTGCACATCACGAAGACGCCTGCAGCCTCAGCACAGAGGGTTCTCCTGACCGCGACAGGCTCTCGTAAAGAATTTCCGATGTTTAAAGCCACCCCTGCATCCTCTGCCCCCGACTTTGGGGAGCCCAGCCGAAAGGCATCCCAACTTATCTGCCCATTCATTGGTCACCTTCGTCCAGCCTCCTGGTCCGAGCCTGCAGCCTCTTTATGAACCTGAGTTCCTCCATACGCTTGCATTGAGCGCCTGACGCGGTCTTTGCACCGGGCCGCTGCTGTACCGCTGGTTGTGTATGATTGATGCTGCATTGTGGTCCTCCTGTGCCTGCTTAAATGCTCGCGGCCTGTGCCCTGAAACCACGGGTATTTACCTGCACTTCGTGGATCTCCAATCACCCCGTCTCTATAGGCTAGCATTGGGCTCCGGGCACCACCTATGACCTCAGCACCCGGCCGTCCCTGTGCCACTGGTGGTGCAGATTTGGTGTCCACTTGATCTTTGCCCTGTGTTGGTCGAAACCCTTCAAGACTGGGATTTGTAAGTTGTGTACTTCACTGTTATTTTGCATAACTGTTTCCCTTCTATAGGATTACATTGTTTTTCTTGCTGTTTGCACCACGTGTTCTATTCTCTACATTGCTAAGTATTGCTACTGTTGGTTGACACCACAAAGTATATCTAATACTTCTGTAAAGTATTCCACTTGCTATTTTGCAACACATTCCTACTGCACCTGAAGGTATTGCTATTTCTAAAGTGGTACTGACCTGCAACTGAGTTCTTCTTGGTTCTAAAATAAAAGTAACAAAGTAATATTTATTTTTAAAAACCTTGCATTGAGTTAGTCTTTGAGTGTGTGCCTCATTTCTTGACTCTTGTGTACAATAAATGCCTAACACAACCCTCTGATAAGCCTAACTGCTCAAGCACACTACCACAAGAGAGAGTAAGGTATTACTACTTTAGCTCCTGTGTATCCACTGGACTCAGTGCACACTATACCTTAATTTGGTATAGTATATACAGAGCCAGCTTCCTACACTGTTCACCCCAAAGATTGCTGCAGAAAGCTTCCACCCGCAGGACAAATCCGAATGCCTTCCCAACTACGCTTCCGGACAGGAAGTCTTAAGAGAGTAGAAACCTTTGGGAATGGTGGTGTCTTCTTACACGCGTTTGGTTCTCCATTTGGTCAATGTCGGGGGCCTGTTGGGCTGCTATTCCCATTCTGTCTGGGAATCTGTAGCTCAACTGCTCCCAGGTGTCCCAGAAGACCTTCTTCCTGTACTGGCCCAGGTCATACAAGATCGCTGTGATGCTGATCTATTCCCATCAGTTGTGGCCTGGATACCATCAGTTCCATTGATAGAGCCATTGGCACTAGCATCAATATCGGTTGCCATGCCTGTTTGAGACCTACGGGTTTCTCCGGCAATGTCCACTTGTCCATTATGGACATATATTCTTTGATGGGACTAGTCTTATAGGGAATAAAGTAGACTCTGCTCTAGAATGTTTTAAAGAAAGCAGGGCTACAGCCCGCTCCTTTGTCTTGTCTTCTCCGCCACGCCAACCACATCCATCTATTTGCAGCTCTGACTTAGATATCATATTGAGACATCCATTTCAGCCTCAGCAGGGTTCCCAGACTTTTTGTGGCTGAGGCCATGGCATCCACTGACCCAGTGGTCAGGCACAGCGTGCCAGTCAGTCTACTGCTCAACTAACCCCACCCTCCCCACCAGCCAAACCCCTTTACTGTTCCCCTAGTGGAGCACAACCACCTGGTTGGAACCAAGATCCCACTGTTTTTACCGGCTGATGGGCTTTAACATTGGACAGGTCAATTCTGCACATTGCCCTGATGGGGTACGCTCTACCCTTCCTGGCCACTCCACCGCACCTTACACCATTCCCCAAACGACTGATTGAGAAACATCTGTAAATCTTATGGCAAGAAGTGGAAGCCCTTTTGGCCAAATGGGCTATTGAGGGGTGCCTGCATTGGAAGTGTGTTGTGGTTATGACTCCTCCTACTTACTGTTGCCAAAGAAGGACGCAGGCCTTAGCCCTATTTTAGACCTGCTTCCTCAACGCCTTCTTTCAGAAGAACAACTTCAAGATGCTCACTCTGGCCTATGCCTTGTCTGCCCTTGACCCTGGAGCCTGAATGGTAGTGTTGGACCTGCAGGATGCTTATTTTTTACTTCCGCTGCTTGTGGTTCATGGTGGGACAGGAGCATTTCCATTTTGCTGTGCTTCTCTTTTGTCTCACCAGCGCCCTAAGGTGTTGATAAAAGTGATGGCAGTGGTAGCAGCACATCTTAGGAGGTCAGCGGTCCCAGTCTGACCCCCCTACCTCGACCACTGACTGCTGAAGACTGGCTCTCCCCAGGCAGTCAGTACTGACCTCCAGACTGAGGGGAACTTTTTGATATCTTAGGGCGTTCACTATAAACATACCAAAGTCACACCTGGCTCCTTCTCGGAAGCTTCCTTTCATACACCCTATTCTGGACATGGTCTGGTTTCATGCTTTTCGCCTGGAAAGAGAGTCCAGGCAATTCAGGCTATTATCCTTGTTTTTCAGCCTGTCCTGGATTTCAGTGAGGTCGACTGAGGCTGCTGGGACTGATAGTCTCCTGTGTCCTGCTAGTCTCCTGTATCCTGCTAGTCAAGCATGCTGGGTGGCATATGCAGGCTCTGCTTTGGAATCTGAAGTCTCAGTGGACCAAACATCAAGGGAATCTCTCTGACTATGTCCAGATCTCCGATCCCATAGCGGACAGTGGTGACCCCTGCATTGCTTCTGGGTTGGTGGGACCACCTGGGAAAGGTGAAGATCAGATGCCTCTGGTCTCATGAGATGGCCCAGCTACACAACAAATTCTGGAGCTGAGAGAGATCTGCTTTGTGTTGAAAGAAAGCCTTCCTGCTCTCCTTCAAGAGAAATCTGGTGTAAATGCTCACAGACAATACCACCATCATGTGGTATTTCAACAAACGGGGTCGGGCAGCGGTCATGGACTTTGTGTCAGGAGCTGCTGCGACCCTGGAAATGGCTAGAGGACCATCACCCAATCTTCCTGGTAGTAACCACCTAGTGGAATCTTAAAAGCCAGGACGGTCAAACTCTTGTCTGTCTAGTGGATCACAAGTGACCGTTACACCCAGAGGTGGAGCATTGTCTCTTCCATGCTTGGGAAGAACCTTGGCCTGATCTCTTTGCCACCACAGTGAACTTGTAATTTCAACAGTTCTGTGTGTTGGGGGTTCTCACTGCATTGCTCTCTGGAAGGCACTTTCTACCTACGATGGGAGACTGGGCTCCTCTGTCTCTCGCCGAAAACCCCTCTTGCCCTGAGTTCTGAAGATCATCAGAATGGATTGGGCCCATGTCACCCTAGTGGCTCTGGATATGCCACGAGGACTATGGTATCCAGAGCTCCTGGGCATGAGTATCTGCCTACCTATCAAGCTGCCCCGCTGTGAGGATCTGCTGCCCTACACCCGGCCCTCTGCAATCTCCACTGTCATGGTTGGAGATTAAGCAGCGACTGCTGAACACCTTTGATCTTCCTCCAGAGGTGATTAATGTCATCTTGGCAGCCAGGCATTCACAGCAACATCTGTATATGTTTGACTGTTGTTTGATATACATTTTTGGGTGTGATACAAAACAGTCCTCCTCCAGGTCAGGTTATCTGCTATTTTGATGTCTGTTCTGTCCCTCGCCTGAGAAGGATTTGCTTTGGGCACAGTTAAATGTAGCCTCACTTCTTTCTGCCTTTAGTGTTGACGGACTAGCCCTCCTTTCTTAGATCACCTTTTGTGGTGGGGTTTTAAAAGGTATTCCAACATTTCTTTCCTCCACCATTTGTTATGCTATAGTGGGATCTTAACTTGGTCTTCACATATTTAATATGCATTCCCTTTAAACTGCTGCACAGCCGTCCTTGGCGGCTTCTTACGCTCAACAGTGTTTCTTTTTGCAATTAGATCGGCACAGCAGGTGGGTGACCTCTAAGCTTTTTCTGTCCATCTGCCGTACACCAATTATCACTTACCACAAACTAGTTCTGAGAACGCTGGCATCCTTTCTTTCAAAAGTAGTGATACCGTTCCATGATGGCAAAGCCATCACCTTACCAGCATTCTATGCTAACCCCTTTGAGGAGGAGCGACTGCATTGCCTAGACCTCCAAAGTGCGCATATCTTTTACATCAACCGTACCTGATAACACCAACTGGATGATCAGCTCTTGGTGGGGCTTGGGGGAGCTAAGAAGGGCAACATGGTACATCTTGCGCTGGATTGTGCTCTGAGTCATAATCAGCTACTCATTGGCCAAGAAGTCCCTGAAAGGGTTAAGCGCTCATTCTGCCAGTGCCAAGGCTGTAACCACTGCATTGACATGTCCTGTCCTGGACATTTGTCAGCCAGCTAAGTGTATCGCTCTCAATACATTCACGAAGCACTATTGTATGACAACCAGGTTCGCCTAGAGGGACATTTCGCCCACTCTGTCCTACAGCAGTTTTTGATTTAGCTTCTATTCAGAGGCGAGGAATCTGCGGTTAAAAGTCTCTATCAAAAGAACAAGTTACTGAACCTTTCACGGCCCTCCCATCCTCCCTGTTCTTTGAATTGGTCTCTGTCCAATTAAAAGATTCGCAAATTTAGGAATCCGCACACTGGTTCGCACACAAGAGTGACACCTGTATTGACTCTGCCCTTCATTTTTGGAGCGGAATGGCATCAGCCCAGAGCGGCACTGCAAAACCTGATAGCGTGCAGAGGTACTGCAAAAAAAGAAAATCAGATCCAGTCTGACATCTGGAGAAGTACTCAAACGGTGATGAATCTGCGGTTTGATTGAGTTTCTACCGAAAAGAGCATTACCAAGGGTAAGTAATTTCTTCATTTTGTTGTTTTTCCAGCACTAGATAGTCATTGGATCATTCATAGATACATATACTCAAGTCATTCCCTGTTGTCAGGTAGTCAATCCTCTGTAATTTTAGAGTAGCAGTAAACAATGGTGAAATGAAGGTAAGCAGAGTAACAGTGTTTGTTTAGTAGCATATTCTCCACATTTGAAATAAACTTCAGCCAGTGAGGTCAGTGTGCTAAGCATACCACTCTTAATCGTCTCCATAGCGCAGAATTATATGGCCCATTGTGTGAGGGAGTATCTGAGAAGAACTGTTCTTTTTATTATTATTTTTTTTTTTTTACTCCAAATTTTACAGGGATTTTGCCACTTCTTAGTCTTCCCTAGACTGCGCCAAGGCTTTGCATCTGCTAAACTCAACTGTGAGTTGTTTATGGAGTTTTGGCCTTTATCTCAACAGAGAACTTCCAGCTTTTATCAAGACATATGAGGAAAAGAGATCATTCTTCAAGGGTTGTCTTGTCAGCAGGAAAAGATCTATGCTGATAACCCTCATGTGCAGTGCTCATTGTGCCTATATACCTGCCATAAAGTTTCCACTGTCATAATCTGCTAGATGTTTTCTATATATCCCTCAAAGATCAGGAAAGGTGGCTAGCCCTCTACATTCTGGAGAGAAATGAGGTTGCTCCTTCAACAGGGGAGGGATTTGTGTTCAATGTCTGATTACTTCCACAATGGTGGTGCAACAAATAAAGCACTTGGAACTTCAAAGGCTGGAATTATTGAAAGATTTGCCCATTTTCTCCTCCAAGAATGGAAAAAATGCATTTTCCCGTGACAACGCTTCATAGCACTCTGGGCACAAGATGGTGCAAAAATCCAGTTCTGCTGGGGTTCAATCAGTGTGCCCGCCTAAACCTTTGTCAAAAGGAGGAATCCTGCCATCCTTGAAGATGCTGGCATCATTGAACGTCTGTGGTATCCTGTCTTCTGTTCTGCTTTAGTGTCGAATTATGAGTCCAAATTGAATCAACCAAATTGATCAACCAAATTGAACCATCAGCAATGCTGTTGTGACTCCATCTCGGGACATCAACATTCTAACCTGGATGCTGGTATCTTATTTTTGTGGCTTTGTACATCACCACTGAATATATCAACACATTTACCATTCCATGTCCTGCGCTTTGAAGTAAGTGGTCATCGGTGGTCTGAATCAGCCTTCTGAAATAGTCTGGCTCATGACTAAACTTGATGTACAGTACACACCAGGCTTTGAACCTACAGGTAAGTAAATCAAGGATCCTTACATGGCCAGAATGCCAAAGGGGATTTTGAAAAAAGGAGTATGAAGGCTTCACCCCATCAACATATCATCTTAAAGTTCGACGATAGGACAGTGGACACCTCTGAAATCCTGGACATTGTCCACTCCTGAAATCCTGGACATTGTCATCAGGATAACTCTCTGATGCAAATTCATGTGAATGTCCACACTGTTTTGCAGCAAGTGATAGATACCTTCCAGATGTTGTCTCCTCAAGTGCAACACTATTTTGCATCCTCCCTCCCTCCCCTTAGGCACCACTACCAATTCTGCCACAGCAACATTCTCCATTGCGACAACCTCTTCAACCTCTGTCTCCATCTGTGAGTCTCCACCTTCTCCTACATGCCACGTACCTCCAACACTTCTGGACATGTGTGAAGATGAACTGTTGGAGAATGCCCAAGAAAAGCAAGAGGAGGATGGGGAGGTCCAGGCAGGCGGCCATGACACTGAAGACAATCAGGAGAATGAGGAATGGAGATCCTTCCTTCTACTGCAGCAAGAAGACAACAATTCCCACAACCCAGGTCATCTATGTACATTATGGCTTCCAATCCGTGTTTCAGAGGGCAGTAGAGAAATGTGGTTCACTGATAGTGGCCATAGAACAGCAGTTCTTCCAGTGTTTTCAGCTTAACACCCAAGAAAGTCTGTGGAGTAATTGAAGGTCCTGATCCTCGAATATATATGGAAGGACAAACTAATGAAGACGCCGACTGCAGTCCATGCAGTCGTGCACATCTTTGAAAAGAAATTTAGTGCCGCAACATTTAACACCAGCATGCCTCACTGAAGTTCTGCTCCACCGGCCGGGTACAGATGGAAAGTACATAGATCATCTAGGATGTAGAGTAAATTCCATGGAAACTATCTCAATAGAAGCAGCAAACCTTCAGATAATTTTTGGACCATATGACCAACATATGTGCTGTGACCTCTCAGCCCTTCTGGATCCCACTCCTTAGGACAGACAGAACTAAGCAAAGGTCATAATCAGTAGATGAGTTATCAACGTGGCAACCAGAATTGATGCTGTCATTATCTTTCCTATTTATAAATGATACAAGAACTACTCAGTATGTCCAATGCGAACCCCCCACAAATGCAAGGCAAGAGTTAACAATGGAACGATCAAAGAAGTTTCCAAGGCTCAAAGAAATCTTATCTTTCATTCAAGATTCATAATGGTGAGTATGAATATAGAGGGATGGAAAACTAGTTATTAAACTTCTGAAGCTCAGCAACAGTCTTCTTGAATGGTAACCCTTCAAAAATTACATATATATTTTCGAGGAAGTAAAAGATACGTAAACTATAACTGGACCTTAGAAGGACAACTGTTAGAAATAGTGAATGAATACATCTACTTGGGTCTTATTTTTTCGCAAACCTTAAAAAATCATTCCCAGCACCTGGCCTGCAAAGCTGATGTTCATGCCGGGGCTCTTCAAAGATTATACTCTTCTACTGGGCAAAGGCACTTTTCAACCCTTTTACAGGTCTTTAGCATCAGGATCCCTCCAGTTCTTTCATATGCTCTTGAGCACATTCCCATAAACCTATTGCATCCAGTACAACTCAAAGAAAGTAAGATTCTTCGGAAATAAACCAAAATGTCTCAAGCAGTACCTGTGCAAGCCCTGCGCCTCGAGTTTTCTCTAACAAGTACATACGCTAGAGGAATCACTAGTATCATCCGTTGGGCGTATAACATCTTACATGCTGAACAAGGTTCTCTAAGAGCTCTGTTAAAACCGGAACTTTTTGATGAAGGATCCTCAAAATACGTCTTTTATCGAAACTTAATGTTTGCACTGAAGTTGTCAATGTACAGTTGATCTGTTGAAAACCTGGACCTCGGCACATTTGAAACTTTTTAAAACACTTGACTCCAAGGATAAGTTATGATCTCGATTTCCAGCACTGTACGAAACTGCAATGTTATAAACAATATGCTGAGTCAATTGAATTCAAACAAAGGCAACAATATCTTACTTTCACTTTAAGACATGGTGCCCGGAGTTGTATGGTTTTACTTTGGTTTGGGATCCTTCCTCTCAATTGTTTTACTTGTAAATGGCCAAATAACAATAATGCCAGCAGCTTATGTGACCTCTGTAAAGGAGGATGTCAAGATCTGATGCATATTTTGTTTGTTTGTCCTAACTCCACAGTAGTTGATGCTAGAAAGCGGTTTTTTAAAACCAATTCAAACAAAGTGTAACTCTACAAGTGTACAGAGTTTGATCTCCATTCTTAAATCACCTCCCAATGAATTTGTATGCTATAATCGGTTTACATTTTTTAAAACTTTTTTAAACTTGTATTAGGATAAGCGCGGACAATTTTTGCTACTTATAAATGTAATTTTATCATCTTATTTGTTGTTCTCAGTAGAGAACTAAGTCAAATAAATGAATTTGAATTTGTTGTAAAGTGCTCCTTTTTTCCCTGGATCCATGCATACAGACTAACTTCTCTGTGCTGAGGCAGCAAATCCATTCAAATGAAATAATTTCAGCCTGAAATTTGCTTCTCGGATCTTAACCTCGTTACATAAATCTAGTAAGATACTTTCTTTTAACAGGGTCTCCAGAAATAAAGGCAACTGTCTAGTGAAGGCCTCCTTTGCACAGGAAAGCCAGACCTCCACAATAGCCCGCATCAACCTATTCCACTAGCAGAGCTTGGTGTTCAGCATAGGAAAGCCTTCCAACAACCCTGATACAAATCTCCAGTTTCTAGAAGCAATCCTAGATGCACAGATTAGTCCGTGTTTTCATTAAGACTATTTCTCAAAATCTCCGATAAGGACCGCACGTTTGTGGAAGTGCAGCTCAGTCATTGCTGCTGGTTCTCATGCTGGCCTGCATAGCACGAATACCACTCGACTCTGCCACCTATGGATGAGATCACTTCAGCAGGAGCTGTTTCTGCAATGGCAGCGATCATTGGAGGACACTTTCAAAGTCACTCGATATCTTTAGCAAGCTTTTCTGTAGTAGAGATGCCTAGAAATTCTAAAAACATGTCTTCCATTTCAGCCAGCATAAGCCAGAAATAGTAATGCAAACATCTTGATGTAGGATTTGGGGCCTCACATGCTTAACCTTCCACAAGAAGCCTTTGGTCTCTGGAAGAGAAATCCCTTCTCAACGTTATGGAGATGCAAGTTGTACATATGGGTCTGCAACCATTTCTGCCACTACTGTCAAACCAGATCCTTCACCTAGACAGCTATGGTGAAGACGGCTAAGTACATCTTTCAGAGACCCAGAATGCACATGCAGTTGCCCGCAGCCTTTTTCTATCAGATTGTCCAGAACGGGAATTTCACCAAGATCAACTTCAGTAAACCTTTATGAAGGGGGCCCCTGACCTAATTTGATTTGCCATTCGTTAGAACAATAAATGCCAGTACTGTGCATGCTGTTAGTGGCAACTAAGCTCAGTGGGCGGTCCAGTCTCGATGACATGGTCATTAGTTTTTTACTTTGTCTTTCTGCTGTTTCCCTTCATCCTCCAGTTCTGTTGCAAGCAGAGTTAGTTATTCCCTATGTTATATTTGAAGCTCACAGATAGGCTGTTAACCACCTAGAATTTGGTCAGTTGGACATTTTTCAGGTCTTCATAGCTATACTAGCTGAGGTGGCCACTGCTTTTATGACCAAGACCGATCAGGCCAGGTGGAAGCATTTCTGAATATGTTACAAGAGTAAAGGTCTAAATGCCATTTCCAGAGTTGCATCAAAGTCTGCTGTACCTTCTTCACCTTCCCTGAGAAGGCCTGAAGTACGCCCCTCCCAAAATTCACCTGCTTGTGATATCCAGGACCATTAACTGTGCCATTCTTCCAGATTATCAATAATTAGTACATGAAAGGTCTTTTCCGAGCCTTCCCTTCAGTTTGGTATCAAAGTCCCATAGTAGCTGAACACAGTACCGTATGTTGTCTCCTTGTGAGCCCATGCATAAGATGGAATTAAAGTACTCTCTTGTGGAAGACAGCACTCCTTTTGGCTCTGACCTCTTTAAGATGAGTGCGAGAGCTCTAGCACCAAGATTACCTTAAGACTTTCATTTGAAAGAGTTTGTTATACTTCATTTTTTCCAAATCCTTTGGCATCACCTGAAAAAGCATTGCATTCACTTGATGTTTGCAGGTGCATACAATATGGACAGAGCCAAAGACTCTAAATTTGATCAGCTCTTTATCTTGTTTGATTGCTAAGGCAGGTGGGCAATCAAAGAGGCTGCCCTCTCAGAACATGGCTTTTCCCTCTGTCACTCAGCCTGTGTCATTTTCTGCCATAAGAAAAGCTAAGTTCCACCTTAGAGGGAAGGTGGCGGCTCCGTCCACAAGACTCATGTTGGCGACAGTGATGCTCTATGTGGGAGTGCTTCTCTTGGACATATACTGTGTGGCAGGGCAGAGAAACATACACATATTCAAGCATTACAGCTTGGACTCTATGGCAGCGGATTCGTCTCTGGATCAAGCTACCATGCAGTATGTTTCAATAATGGTAAAGCTTCCAGTTTCTTAAATAACTAAGATATTAGTTACTATTCTGATTCAAGCATGTGAACCTATGAAAGATGCAGTGCTGGAAAATAAATTAGTGACCCTTAATTCCAGTTCACCCTCATTGGTGTGATTTCATAGATTCACTCGAAACCCTTCCGCTTCCCCCCCCCCCCCCCCCCAGGGCAAAGGCACCCTACTCATTTTGGTAAATCCTTCACAATTATGATATGAAATTGCAGCTATTTTGTGAGTGATGTGCTCGCCACTGTCCCTTCATTTCAAACATAGTTTCATTATCAACTTCATATAGATAAGCAACCGATGCATTACATTAAGGGCAGTTGTCATTACTGTTGCAGATATATAGGCAGATCATGTATTTAACAGCTAATGACAAGTTACTGTTGATCTATAATTCTGTCTATCGGATCGATTAAACTGCATTGCCATAGTCCTATTAAAGCAACAGCGAACAGTACAATTTTAGATATACTACCTGCCTCGAGTCCCCGATCTGCCCAGTTTTTTATTGTAAAGCAACCTTCCAGATGTTATGCATTGCTGGTGGTCATGTATTTGTCTACAGATCAGATGTAGTATTGAGTAAGGGTGGGAGTGCTAGTACCTGTCCAGCATTAATATCAGCACTGTCACCTCATAGGTTGAAGTTTCAATTGTTTAAAATTTGGTGAATGTGCTCATATGCACTGTTAGGAACATGGCCGTTTTAGCACTGCTTCTTGATAGTTAAAAAGTTCACAGGATTCCCAGCCTAATGATGGGGAATGATTCTGATTTGTGTATATATATGAAAGATACCAATGCTGGAGAACTGGACTTACAAGGAATAAATAATTCCTTTGATTGGCCGGGTGATCAAAGCGCCACCTTTTCAAAGGCTATTTTGCGATAATCAGTTGACTATAGACTACCTTTGTGAGCTCAGTCCATCTCTATGGTGCAAAAGCCAAACTACAAGCAACAATGTATTCAGTACTTTACTCAATCACTAGTCAGGTGTCTCACTCAATCAAGTGTCTCTACTTGTGAGAACTATGGCCTCGTGTATCTGTTGGGTGTGGGATGCAGTGTTGCATAGAGATTTCCATAGAAATGCCTAACAAGCAGTGATGTCAGTGGTTAGGGAACTAGGACAGCACTGTTGGGGTCAGAAGAAGAATGTACTTGCTGAATTTTTCCCACTGCCTTCTTCCCAAACAGTGATAACAGATGCTTGTGGAATGTGGAGAAGAAATGCCACTAAGATATGTTGTAGTTGGCAGCATTTCATCATGTATCAAAATATTTCCTTCCTGCTATCATCACTGGAAACTTCCTACAGACAGATACATATCTATCATGTAGTGACAAACAGGGCATGATAACATCCAGGGTTCTGTCTCAGGAAGCCAAGTCAATTTGCCATTAGATGCTGGTGAATGAATGGCAGTCTGTTCACAGCAATACATTTACCAGGTCTTGTAAAAATACAATAAGAAAAGTTCTCATTTGAGAAAACACGAGAGGGTCTTAAATGCCATCTCTATGCAAAAAAAGGAAAGGAATGTCCCACATGTGCCCTCTGGTTTTTGCATATACAGTTATTGGAAAATGCTTGATTTGGGTGAGAGCATTTGTCTGTTTTTTCCTCTGATCTCTCTCTCCTTCCCAAAGTGAACACCAAGTAAAGACTAAGCCACTCAGATCATCAACATTGCTTCAGAATGGTCATTTCAGTGGTTGTCTGCAGATTACCTTTCTCCTACAGAACAGACTTCTTAAGAGGCAAGATCTGCTCTTCAAAAATGTGAGACAGAATCCTAGATTTTAATTGCTGAGCTTAACTGCATGGCTAAGGAGTGCTTAGGATATATACACTTGAACCCTCCAGGTGGTTGTGTGGCCATCTTTAAATGAAACACTGTTCAATGAGAACATTATGTACTTTAAATGAAACCTGTTCGGCCTTTTGTGTGTCAGCAAGTAGAAAGACCCAAGAACATGCCATTAGGAAACTGTACTACCGTATCTTCTTTACTTGACTGAATCTGGCTTAATGTTCCTCTGTTAGTGCATTCGGTCTCTGTTGCTGCTTGTCAGTCTCTTTCTTGGGCACCTTTCTCTCTTCTTAAGTTGATTATTCATTTCCTAGAAGGATTTAACAAAGAGTTCCCTCCAGTCAGGAAACGGTCCAGTCCGTAATGTTATACTTTTCAAAGCAATGGTACCCCCTTTTAGCCGATGTACAACACTGATTTACAGCACATTTTACAAGGTTGCTTTTTTAATATCTATTCAGCCAGCAGAGTGAATTGGCTTCATGCTCTAAATACAGTGGAACTGTTCACAGTGTTCCATTGAAATACAATGTACTTAAGGACGACGACTCCTTCCTTCCTTCCCTAAAGGTATTTCTGATTACCAAATGAATAAGCCAATTTCTTTGTTAACCTTTTTCACAAAAAATACATCCCTTATAGAAAGGTTGTTGCAAACCCTAAATGTTAAGAAGGCTGTATATTGCTGTTTATTCAAGATCAAAGAAATCAGGAAAGACAAACTGCTTTTTGTAAACTATGGAGCTGTTCATATGTCCCTGTATTCTTCTCAACCCATCTTGTGCATTAATATTCTTTTTAAGAATTATAATAGACATTTAATCTGGTAATGTGTAATCCCATTCAGCAAGAGGAAAACAAATACTGCTGTTGTGATGAGAAATTTTCCTATCGGCGATATTTGAAACATTGCCACCTAGTCCATACTTTTGTTAAGCAATAAGGTTGGACTTCAGACTGTGAGAGCTAGATTGGTTGGTCAGGCTTTGCTACATGGTTTATTTGCTTAAGAATTTAGTTTTGTGGTTCTGTGCCTGCTCTTAAGGTTGGGTTTGTTACTGTAACTTTAAAACATTTCAGAAGGGATCTGCTTGTGAAGAAGAAAAGGTTACTTTGTTGTAAGGATAGCTCTGATAGAGACTACTAGCCGCAGATTCCTTAATGTAGAATTATCCCCAGGCGTGAGACTGGACCCGGAAAACTTTCTTGCCCCAGCATCTCTGCGTGCCGGAGGGCGGCACCACGCGACACCACCCCGACGTTCTCCGCGGGCGTGACGTCAGCGAGGTCTCTTAAGCTCCAACCCGGCGCGCTGACGTCAGTTTCCTTCTTTTCGTGTGCCACGCGGCTCCGGATCGTGTCCCTGGCCTGTTTTCAGGCCTTCTTTTCAAGCTTTGTGTTTCTTTTTGAGAACAGTTTGCGAATGCCTTCGGGCTTCAAGACGTGCTAGTCTTTCACGTGCCAGATGTTGGCGACGGACCCTCACCACATTTGTATGTGGTGTTTGGGTGAGCACCATGACTCCACGGACTGCGAGACTTGTCAGCAGATGAAGCCGAAGTCCTGGCGTGAGCGCCGGATGAAACTCCTTTCGGCCCGCATGTCCAGGTCGGTGTCGTCACCGCGTCCGTCCCCCGCGGAAGGGTTCAAGAACCGCTGCTTACGTCTCAGACATCGTCCCTCTCCGAGGCTGCAAGGGCAACGCTCGGCCGTTGGTGAGTTCTGCAGCTTGTCCCCGAGGCCCAGTCCCTGCCCTCTGGGGGGCGCGGGTTCTCCGCGGGTTGTGCGGCCTCATGCGTCGCCACTCTACCCGCCGTTTCCCGGCGTGGGGGCGACCAGAGTCCAAATGGAAGCCTTTGCTGCTGCCCTGCAGGCCTCCTTGGCTGTTCCTCCTCTTCCGCGGATCCCTTGCCACGTGCGGGGCCTTATGCGGAGTCACCGGCAGCTCCGGCCAGGGTGCCGGCAGTTTCGGCTTCAGGTCTTGGAGATGTATCGTCTGGGTTACCCCCTTGGCCTATGGCGCTTATGCCTCGCCGCAAACGCCCGTGGTTTTGCGGGAGGTTGCCGGGAATCGTCGCTCGTTCCCGAGTCCTCCTCGATCCTATGGGCATGCGGCGGCCTTGTCCAAGGCTGAGCTGACGCCGCTCAGGCGTTGTCGGCCCTGGTGGCGCCGTAAGGACTGGCTAGGGGCCGGGGCGCATCCCCAGGTCCCCTCTCGTCTCAACACGCAGGCGGCTGCCTCGTCGGAGGTTGAGTCTGCACCTTTCTTTAGTCGCTCCGACCCCACCCCGTTCTCCCGCTGCACCGGTGGTGGTGGTGGAGGTAGTCTTGGCATCCCCTTTGGCGCCGGTCGACGTCGCGCTGGCGCTAGTGGCGGACTCCACGGCGCCGTGCCGACGTCGGGTCGTCCATTTTGTCTTCGGAGGCCCCTCTTCTCCAGAGGTTCAACAACTTTTTGTCTCTTCTTCCCCATAGACGGGATGCTGCGTCGTGGCTGTTTCCCCGGCGTCTTCCAAGGAGGGCTCTTCGCCGTCCCCGCGCCCACGGTCTTCCCCAGAGGTGCCTCAGGTTCCCCACTCGTCTGTCAACCTTCCCCCATTGCAAGCTTGGCCTTTTCTTCCTCCGGTTGGGCTGGGGGATGGCCGGCTTAGCTTACAGGCATCGCCCATGGAGGAATTGCTCTCCCCACCGTGTTGCCCAATGAAGGCGAGTGCTTCCTTTGTCAGGGCTGTGTCCACGGCTGCGGGGATTTTGCGCATGGGCGACCCGGCTTCCCATTTCCCCGCGGATCATTTGCTTGAGGTTCTCCATCAGGGCTCTGATGGACGGGAGCTGCTTCTTCCCTTCGAAGTTGCGCTCCATAATTCTCTCTTGGGGGCCTGGGGGCGTCCTGCCACGGGGGGCCAGGTGCCCCAGTCGCTCCTGCACCACCACCGTCCTGCTCCGCATGATCCTGCCTGCCTTTCCTTCCACTCTTCTACCAGGGGCCCTCTTCTGCAGACTGCCTTTCCCTCCTTGCTATTGGTGTTGTCACCTCCGTCACGGGAAACCCGGTGGTTAGATTCATGGGGGCGTAACATCTTCGCTTTCTCCAGTGCTGCCTTGCGGGCGCTCAAAATGCTTTGTGTTGGCCAGAGCCACTTCCAGCTTGTGGGATTCCGCGGAGTCCCTTCTGTCTTGAGCTTCTCAGGAGGGTGCCTGCCCTGATCTGCGGCGCCATGTGTTGGATGGCCGGGAGCTTGCCACGTTTATTCTTCGCTCGGCTCTAGATGTCTCTGAGGCTCGTGGTCGCACTATGGTTTCTTCGGTGGCCCTCCGTCACCGTGCTTGGCTGAGGGATAGTGTTTTCCCTGAAAATGTTAGGGAGCGTCTGGTTGACCTCCCTCTTGATGGCGCTCTTTTGTTTCACGCCCCTGCGGATTCTGCCATTCAGCGGTTCCTTGCGGGGCTTCGTCCTTTTCCTCCCCCTCAGTAAACCTGGAGGTCGGTCCTCTGCTGTGTTCTGGGTGGTGTTCTCCCATTTTTTTCTGGGGTCTAGTGTTCGGTAGCTCCGGTTGTGTGTTCTGTGTGGTTGGTGTGCCTTCAGGGTCCTTCGGTTGTCCCTTCAGTGCTGTTGGCTGCTGGTTCAGCCCCCCTTTTTTGACTTTTGGTTTTGGCTGTTGGTAAGCCCGTGTAGGTCCTGAGATTGGTTCTTCTGTGTCTTCTTTATTGGCTGCTTGGCAAGCCATCTGCGGTTCTACCCCCAGGCCTTTCTGTTTGTCCTCTGCTGCGAAATTGTTTCTTTCCTAAGAGGTGTTCCCATGTTTTCTTGGGACATAGCATACCGTATGTGGGGTACTTGTAGCTATCAGAAATTATGATCTGGATGAATGAGAGCTTCCTGAAGATCAACACTGAAAAAACAAGAGATCATTGAGTTTGGCCAGGGGAATCCCCTGTGGAACAACTCCTGGTGGCCTTCGAAGGCCGGTGAGCGCCCGTGTCCAAGGTGAGAAACCTGGGCGTGCTGTTTGACTGTCAGTTAAATTTCTCGGCCCATGTGAACAACCTTGTATCATCTTATTTTTTCTTAATAAAGACCCTGCGAAAGATCTTCCCCTTTATCACGCCAGAGTTACGTAAGACAGTTGTGGTGGCGCTTGTGCTGTCTAAGCTGGACTATTGTAATCCCTTATTGTTAGGGATAAACAAGGCACAACTGAATAGGCTGCAGGCACAGCTGAATGCCGCGGCGAGATTACTTTTGGATATTCCCAGAGATCAATCCGTCTCGGCGGGAATTAGAACCCTATATTGGCTCCCCATCCAACAGCAGGTAGAATTCAAAGCCGTATGCCTGGTCCACAAAGCTGTCTTCGGGGGTAGAGCCAAGGATATCCAGAAAATACTGACCCCCCTATATCCCCAGCCGTATGCTAAGGTCCAGCACCCAGAGTCTTATCCAGGTGAGCATGATTAGGAGAGCTAGATGGGGAGGTAGAGCCTTTTCAAATCTTGCTGCAGGACTCTGGAATAGGCTTCCTTGCTCTCTAAAATCTGTAGATAACCATCAATGCTTCAGGAAAGTTCTAAAAACCTGGTTATTCTAGGGAGCTTACGCTGAAGACTGACCTTTCCCCCACACTTACCAGCGCCAAGACGCTACGGCATTCGAGCGCTTTAAAAAACATATATCCTATCCTATTACATAGCTCTGTCCTGTGGAGGTGTGGTCACCCTTTTCGGGTTCCTTGCTCTCCTTGGCGTCACGGTATATCGCAGGTGCGGTCTCTTTGCCAATTGCCTTAGGCGCAGCTTGCGTTGCGCACAGGTCTGTCTTTCTCCATGTTCGCTACGTCGCTAGACCAGTCTGGCCTGCTGTCTGCGGCATCGTGTTTTGGCGATTCTGTCCGGCGTTTCGGCCTGATCCTCAGTCTGATGTTCCAGAGGGACTGGCTTTCTGTGTTCTGGTTGACGACCTGGATAGATAGATATAGATATATATATATGTCCTGTGCTTGAGGGAGCACTCCACGGCAGGCAATTCTTCTGAATTTATACCAACAGGGGAACCGGCAAATTTCATGCTGAGTTTATTTTCCGCCTGACGCGTTTCAGAGCCCCCAGCTCCTTTTTCGAAGGCTGCCTGCAGCTTCGCAAAAAAACATCCAAGGTTCACTAACATTAACAAATTTATGCCCTTCAGTGGGAACAGGTGAGTATTTACACAAGGGATTCTGGTACCCGTAGTTTACCTTGGTGACAATCCAGCCTTTCAGTAGGTTTTTGCGTGGCTGCAGACAAATAATTAAAATGTTCAAACCCTCCAGTGGGCCTTATAGTTAGCTGGACATTTCACTCGTGAAAAACCATTGAAATTCCCCCGTTATAGTTAGTGCAGGCAACTATAACTCACGCGACCGCAATCCTCTGCTGACGACGTCAGATATTACATCACTGTATTTAGACACTTATTTACCCATGTCTAATTCCATTAATTTTTAGCTATACATATATTAAAAACTTTGTTTTCAGAAAGACACATATGTCATCAGTGATGTAATATCTGACGTCATCAGCAGAGGATTGCGGTCGCGTGAGTTATAGTTGCCTGCACTAACTATAACGGGGGAATTTCAATGGTTTTTCACGAGTGAAATGTCCAGCTAACTATAACATGTGTGAAACCTATGGTTTTTTAAGTAAATTTGCAAGGTTTTTTAAATGCTAATTCCTAACTATAACGTGTGTGAAACCTATGGTTTTTTCAGTGAATTTGTACGTTTTTTTAAATGCTAAGTTATGTATTTTTTTTTTTTAGGTTTTTCACCGTGCGCGCACCGTATGCACACAGTGCGCTTCGCGCACCGCACGCCCACGTTACGCAGTTCGTAGAATTTTTACGTTTCTACCGTACGCGCACGCTACGCGTACTCCGCGATTTTTCGTAAAAAAATTAAAAGATATTTTGGCCCTTGGGGGTCCTTCTGGGACCCCCTGACAAAGGCTAGGGGGTCAGGAACTGTCCACCCTGCCCCCTTTTCACGTTCTCCACCTTTGTTTTTCACCCCCACAGACTGCGAGAGACAAAATGGCGGCCGACACTTCCTGGTTTCGACCGATTCGAATGTTTACTAAGATCTAACAACCAATCAGAATCCGGCTCGCGCACGGCAGCGTGCGCGTACGGTAAGTTTTACCGTACGCGCACGGAGCGCGCCTATAGTTATATATATTGATTTAAATGCTATTTTCTCAGGAAATACTGAACAGATTTACACCAGACCTGCCAAAGGCACATCCCTGACCTGAGGACTACCTCTCTGCCAAATTTCAAGTAATTCTGTTCAGCCGTTCGGGCTGTAGCTTGGACTAAAGGTCCTATGAAAAAATGCATGGGGAAAATGCGTTTTGGGACCCCCCCTTTTTCTCAGCCCCCGCTTGACGAATCCCCCCGAGACTTTCAGGGAAGGAGCAGAGCGCCCCACCTATTTTGAATATTTTGCGAGGATTCGGCAATCGGCGCCAAAGTTATTCCAAATAAAATGTTGCGGATTTCCTATGGAAACACTGTCCTAACTATAACTATCTACTGGCGACCGCCAGTAGATGATTATATATATATATATATATAATTAATTTTCGTGGAGTTTAGAATTTTGAAGTATTCCTCAAACTCTTGTGCTGTGCCGTCCCACACTATCAACAAATCGTCGATATATCTCAACCACTTCATAATTTTTTCCACATATTTGTCATTATTTGGATGCCATGCTACCTGTTGCTCGATGGACGTAATATCACTGTACACTAATATTGAGAATGACATTGGTCTGGCTGCATGCAGCTATTTTCTAAAAGAAAGGGACATCAAACTTAAACATCACAATCAGATGTTGATAGACATGATCCAAATGTCTTACCCAAAATGTGTTTCTATTTGGAGAAGAAATCTATCTACAAATAAAGGGATGCGCAATGGGTTTCTCATTCAGTCCAGGATATGCGTGTCTCACCATGGGATGGTGGGAGCAACAGGTAGCATGGCATCCAAATAATGACAAATATGTGGAAAAAATTATGAAGTGGTTGAGATATATTGACGATTTGTTGATAGTGTGGGACGGCACAGCACAAGAGTTTGAGGAATACTTCAAAATTCTAAACTCCACGGATGCGAAAATCAAATTTACATACAATATCAGCAACGAAAGAATTGTTTTCCTCGACACAGATTTATGTTGCTAACAACAAATTAGAAACCACGCTACATAGAAAAGAAACATCTACCAACTCAACTTTACATGCAAATAGCTTCCACCAGACAGCAGTTAAGGACAACATCCCATATGGAGAATTTTTGAGGCTACGCCGTAATTGCTCGGAACAACATAGCAAAAACTCAGCAATGAGATTTAAACACCGTGGATATAAAAAAGGAATCATCCAAAGATGCTGGAGGCGCGCCAATGATAAGAAGAGACTGACCATCCTGGACCCAAACTACAAAGGAAAGAACAAGGAGACCAATCAATCGACCCCTGTAAGACTAATCTTGGATCACTCTAAAGAAGCAAAACAAATAGGAGACATCCTACGCAAGAATTGGAAGCTCTTACAACTAGACACAGTGGTAAGCGAAATTATGGGGAAACACCCCAATATCACTTTTTGCCGTGCTAAGAACTTACGAGATAAACTAGTGCACAGTCACCATCAGGACAATACTAAAACAAGCATTGGCATAGCCAATAGGTCTCGCCTTTGGGACCTTATAAGTGTTTAGCCATGCAACAGTTGCATAACTAAATACTTCTAAGGCCCCAAAAGCGAGACCTATTGGCTATGCCAAGCGTCCGTGCGGCCACGAAAGTGAAAATAATCACGGTAAAAGAGGCGCGCGCGCACATGCACTGTAGCCCTAGGCTGGCCTGGTAGCACTTTTTGGAGCCCTCTCAATAAGTCTCGCCAGACCAGCGCATGCGCTGGGTCAGGCGAGACCTAAAGAAGGGAACACAATGGTTAACAACCAAGGGATTCAAGAAGTGCCACTCATGTAAGGTTTGCCAAATTGCTAGAAACATGACCGAGGTTTCACTCCCGGATAACAACAATAAAAAATGGCAAATAAAAGAACTCATCACCTGTAAAAGTCAGTTTGTGGTTTATGTAATCGAATGCCCGTGCGCACTTAAGTACATTGGTAGCACCAGGTGTGAGTTAAAAGAGAGGATCCTTGAACATGTAAGAGCGACGGTTAACAAGGATAGGAGCAACGCTGTTGCTAAACATATGGAGAGCCACCATGGAGGTAACTGGAAACTCCTTTGCTTCTATGCTTTAGAGACAATTCCTGCACATGAGAGAGGAGGAGATCGTGAAAAAAACTTGAGACGTCGTGAGTCACGACAAATTCTGAACTTTAGGACCTATACCCCATGGGGCTTGAACCAAAGTGAGGAATTATATGTTCATCTGTAGGATTTCTAGATGATTAGTATGTCCATATTATAATGATGTTCTCTATGAAGCGAGGGAGAAGGGTGTAGATGTCACAATGCCAGTTGGAATAGATGTAGTATGCACATCACATTCGCCATATTAGTAATGTGTCCATCCAGAATGAATTTGTGTCCTTCTAATTGGGTCCAAATGTCCAACCAATCATTATAATGTCTCAAAACTATTCCCTACAATATACAGGGAGAGTAAGCCCACCGGAGGGCAATCAACACAATTGGAATCGGGCTCACCATAGGTGAAAGTGTGATCACACTATCACTCGAAACCATATAAGGTGGGGACAAATTAAAATCGGCGCTCCGTTTGTCTCCTTCATGGAGCAGAATCAGTAATATAGGGGTTAATGAGCTCATGAATAAAAGCCCATTTACCATCGTAAAAAAAACATTGGTAACAAAAAGGAATTAACCATGAACATTAAAATCTGGGTAACAGACCTTCGGTTCCAAGACACTCACATGTGCAAACTCCAATATTGACAGAAATACATAGTTGCAGACGAGGATAATTTCTCGCTAGTTAAAGTATAAATGTTTCTGATTGTTATATACATGTTTGTGTTGTAAATAAGATTGTTGGGACTTGCTCCACATAAAGGATTGGTAGCGGAATAAATCAGGACACATAGACAGTAGTTTTTAAAAACACATAAGTAATGGCCAATAAAAACTGTATGTTAGTGCAAACTACGAGGACCATAAGTCCATGGGAAATGTTGACATAACATAACTAATCACATGACTATGCATCACTTTGTTTTTATTGGGTGTTTTGAATCAGGTACACTAACCGTGACCAAGCTATCGGCTGATAGCGAAACGCGTTGGTTTGTCCCTCAATTTTGGATGCTGCAAGCTGAATAAAAAAGAAATTTGGGATAATAATTTCAGAACCCGTGAGTGCGTGCCAATTATTTCCAGGAGGAAATTAGATGACGAATTCATGACGGCTTGGCTCTGCTGGGTTCCGCACCGGAAAATAGAAGCGCCAGGGGTCCACAACACGGAGCCGTTTTTGTAACATGTATATCTATATCCCTCTCCCCCATACCTCTCTCTCCATCCTCCCTCTCTCTCTCTTCTAGCCTCTCTCTTCTAGCCGCAGATTCCTTCGCGACCGGCACCTCCTCCCCGTTCTGCGAGGACCCTCAGCTTGGTTTTCTGCACTCGCCTCCCTCCGGGTGGCTTGTCTTCTGTGGTGTCCTCTTCGTTTTCTTCCGGTCAGGCTGTCCGGTTCTGCGTGATTGTTCCATCCCCCCCTTTTTTTCTTTTGATACAGGGATGGTTGGTTTCTGCGTGCCTTGGCTTCCCTCCAGCTGGTTTCTCTCCAGTGTAGGGGCCTCCTTTTGCTCTTTTTTCCCCTCTGTTTGTTTGGAGTTTCTGATCCCCTTGCGGTCTTCTGCGTCGAGGATTCTTTTGCCTGTCCTTTACCCTCCTGCTCCTTTCAGGGGATATGGCCCTCCTTGACAGTGTAGTCTGGGGGTGGATTGCTGTTGCTCCTCTGTTTCGGGCTTGTGGCCCTTCACTGTGTGGTTTGTGGTTGCAGACTCTTTCTGTTACGGTGCTTTCCCATACTTGTGCCTCCAGGATGGCTATCGCCTTGGCTTGCACGGTTGTTCCTCGGAGTGGTGCTCTGCTCTTTCCCTGCTAAGGCTTCGCTGCTCTGGCCTTCTGGTACTTTAGTGCCAACTGGTGCTATCACCTTGGCTTGCACAGTTGTTCCTCAGAGTGGTGCTCTGCTCTTTCCCTGCTATTTTTTTCATTTTTATTTATAAAGTTTTATATAGCGCAAAAGTGACCCACGAGGGTATCAGAGCGCTTTACAGTGTACAGTATAAAAACATAAATGGATGAGGTGGTATACAAGCATTCAAATGTGTCAAATCATATGAGAGATATATAATATATGGATAACAAACATAGGGGACTGGGAATCTGCAGGACATTCACAATATACAGTTATTGAGCATTACATTAGGTGATTGTGCTAACAAACAAACATAATATACTCCTTCAATTCGCAGTGGGTATAAAGTATATAGATAATAAAGGGGACCCGAGGCCACTAAGCTTTACAATACATACAGTTATTGAGCATTAAGGGCTGTGGTATTAATCTTACATATAATAGTCTCGAACATTCCACCGGAGATAGGCAATGATATGCGGATCTTATAGGTGACTCGGTGTCAGCCTAGAATTAAGACTTGGGACGTGAATTTGTTCATTAGTAGTATTTTTACTTCTTTTTTCAATGCGGTAAAGGAAGAGATTCCACGCACCACTGGAGGTAAGGAGTTCCAAATCTTTGGTGCAATCCCTGAGAAAGCTCTGCAGCCAGTTCTCCTCTTATGAAAGGATTTAGGTTTCAGAAGGAAAGTACTCGCACTTCGAAGTTGTCTGGAACCTCCCAACCTTTCTAGCTTAAGAGCCAAGTAACTGGGTGTATTGTTATGTATTGCTTTGTGGGTCATGCAGGCCACTTTTAGGTGTGTTCTTGCCTCGTAAGGCAGCCAGTTCAGGGCTTTCAGGGTCGGAGAGATGTAACTATTTCTTTTGGTTCCTGATACCAGTCTAGCCGCAGCATTAAGTGATGCCCTCAGCGGAGCCCGCTTGTATTTGGGGAGACCACAGAGAGTGGTGCTTCCGTAGTCTAATCTTGGCAGCACTAGGGCTTGCACTGCCATTTTTAGATCTGCTTGAGGGAGGAAGGATTTGAGTTTCCTTAGTATACTCAACTTGTGATTAGCTCCCTTGGTGGCATTAGAGAAGTGCGACTTCATATTCAGATGTTTGTCTATGGTGATTCCTAGGGACTTTGCTGAGTAAGTGATGAGGGAAACCAGTCAAAGGAGGTTAGATGTTTTAACCATATGTCTAACTTAGGTGTGTGTGATTTGGTGGCGAGATGAGAATGAATTCCGTTTTTTTGGTATTCAGCATGAGGTGGTGGTTAGTGAGCCAGCTTTGCGTGTTTAGTAGAATAGTGTTGAGGGCAATGAAGTCTTCTGGGGTGGAGATTTTCAGATACAGCTGGGTGTCGTCCACAAGGCCGAAGGCGCGCCTAAGGCAAGCCCGTCTGCGCCCGTCCGCGGCAGACCGGGGCCTGGGGCCATAACCCCTGGTCATTTTTACACATATTCCACCCTCTCATTGCTGTCACTTAGGCCCACTGACAGCGCCGGACCCGCCCCACCCGCTTTTGTTCTAAAGCGTGCCGCCACTCACGGCATTTTGAAGCCCGAATTCTCTCTCGGCAAGGCCCCTAAGCCCAGGTCCTATGCACCTCATCCTACTCCCAATGAATCTGAGGCCATTTTCAAATGCCTATACCTAAACACTAGATCCATGGTTAAACACCATCTGGATATCTTTCTCCTGCTCCAGGAGGAACAACCTGATTTTTTGTTTCTCTCTGAGACTTGGCTCACTGAGGGCTCCCTACCCGACATCTTAGCGGCAGTTCCCTCAAACTACTATATTTTACACGTCGACAGACCAGCCGGCAAAAGAGGCGGGGGAGTTGCTGCGATTATTCGCAGCACCCATAAAGTCTCCTCTCTACCATCCTTTGACATATCAGGAACAGACAACTTGATCTTTAAAACGGATACTAATACTGGATCATTACTTCTCATCCTTATATATCGCCCCCCCCAAAATACGCCCTCTTTTTCGGCCTCCCTAGCTGAACAACTTGCTCCCCTGATAATCTCCCATAATAAAATTGTGCTGCTAGGAGATTTCAACCTTTGGCTGGACTCCGCCGAGTCTGACTCTCAGGCAGCCACGCTGAAAGAAACCCTCCTCGACATGAACCTCTCTCAACATATTCACCTTCCTACTCATGTCAGAGGGCACAGCCTAGATCAAATCTGGTCCCAAAACATTTCCTTGGCTATTCAGTTGTGGTAAATAATTTAATTACCGGAACTTAATTTGATGCGGAAAATCTATAACAATAGCTCAGTAAAATAAGAGGCAGAATCCGTGGTATTAGAGGTTCGGAACGGGCTTTATTCCAGAATCAATTTAAATTGAGGAGCTCCATATTCCATCACCACGAAGGTTCAGGAAGTGAAGAACCCCACTTTATTGACAAGTAATCATTTTTATACAATAGGCATTACAGTGAAACAGATGGAGGAGGCGTAACAATTGATAGCAAAGATAAAACATACATGCGTAGCAAAAGTGGGTGTAACTGGGTGTAACTAAAGAACGTCATCAGGTATGATGTCATAATAGGGTGGTTCCATGAAAGAATTTCGCAATGTCAGCAGAAATACTTGGCAGAAATGCGCGCGCAGCAGCATGACGTGTGATTGACGTGCAACTAGGGGGTGAAGGGGACTTGACATTTAGCTCTACATGTGGCGACAGAAGTCTGGAGGGTCAAGTCAACCTAATCCCAAATCATATCTAACATCCTATGTTTAGAGAACTATGTTATCCAAAAGAGAGGTCTCTTAGAGTAGAATCTTATTCTATACTGACTATACTGACTGTTAGTGCGTGTACAAGCGTCTAAGTGTCTACACTAGATGCGAGGGCAGAAATCTTCCATAGTAACAGGGCTATGAATCACTTGCAAAATGACAGAGAAGCCGGGCCTTTTGCTCGGTAGCTGGAAGAATGTTTACTTAAACTACTAGACAGGAATGCATTGGGTAGGGAGCGGAGCAGATAATCTCGAAGGTGAAATACAGTTTTTGGCAGGCAACAGGCTGATGTCAGGCACCGTTAGCCGCGCAGAGAGTAGGACAAAGTTCATGGATACAGATGCGAGCTCAGACTGGAGCTTTCAGAGGCAGAAGGCAGGAAAAGCTTGATGGCAGAATCAGGGCCTACTTGCCTGGACTGTAAAATGACATAAGTGAACCATATAAAGCCGGTGGCCTTTCATACTTAGGAATGGAATATCCAGCCCATTCATGGCGAATCTGAAAGAGGACATGTTGGCGGTGGACGCACATGTGTTTGCGTCTTCATAACTGGAACTGGAGGGAACATACATGTACTTGTGATTTATACATGAAACCGTTGGGGTCCAAGATAGGGGACATAACTGATCAGAAAAATCCATATTTCCACATTCCCTCCTTGTCCCCTACTTGCCCGTTAAGAGATATCAATCTTCATCGATCTGTTCATATAGCATCATTTGTTCTTCTTTTTTCTTCTGGAATGAATGAAATCTTGGTGGTGGAATACACGATGTGGCACACAGACCACAGATCGCTGGTCCACATTGTAGGCATAGACAGCAACTGAATAATATGAGGAAGCCAATACCTAGGAAGGATAGGACCTTCCATCCAAAGGTAGATAATACACTCCAAAACCAACCGGACCAAGTCCAGGTGCCTGAATTCTGGTGTATCTGGCTTACAATCTTATGAAGACGAGTTATGGCTTTATATACAGATGGCGAATTTTCTGGTATGAAAATGCAACAACTTGATCCGATGACCCTACAAGCTCCGCCCCTATCGGCCAGGATGACGTCAAGGACAAGACGATTTTGAAGCACAACAATCCGCATAGCAGACTGCTCTTCTGTTAAATTGCCTAAGGCGGAAATAGTTTCGTTCACTACTGCTTCAAGGGTTCTGGTTAATCTACGTATCAGCTTACTATTGGTAACTGTACCTATATAGGGAAAGAGACCTTTATTGAAATCTGTGTATTTTTCCCATGCGGTCTCAGTGTAATCGACTATTGGGAGATCTCTCCTTTCTCTATTGTGTACTAAATGAGTGTTTCTGTGATAATCAGGAGGAGCTAGGAAAACAGGTGGCAAAAGGAATCCGATGTAGCAGGTACCATCCCAATCTAGTGGCAAACGTATGTATGCCGTCTGACCACATATGAAGTAGGAATGGCGGGAAGCTCTAAATGTAGACTTGCCTTGATCACTAAATTCTATTACAGTGGTGCATCTACTATGGCCCATATGTATGGAACCATTCTTTCTTACACATAATTCACCTTTTACTGGAAATACTGACATGGCGGGCAAAATTGGAGTAGCTTCGGATTCGACATTTAGGATCATAAGATTAAGCGTAAAATTACCTAATCCATATACTTCATTTTCTAGATCAGTTCCTGTTCTTTTGGGAAGTCCCTCCTTGTTGGGGTGGCAGACTTTAAGTAAAACTAAGTTCAGATTTCCCCATACCCAGTTATTCTGGTAAAATGCAGAATTCAAATCTAGGGAATTAATTAAACTAAACCATGCTCCACAGGAGCCGTTGTGTGTGAACGGGTATGGAAAGAGAGGTAGAATTCCTTTATAGTTCTGATAGGGAGGGAGTCGGTCACATATCCAACAATTTGTAGCATTGCTAACCTGGTGGGAATGATGTAACATACTAATAAAAGTGTTATTGCGCAGCGCAAATCTATAGGACAATTCATGCGGAGGTAATTCACTAAAAGAATGTTCAGCAGTAACATTATAAACATGTCTAGAAATAGGATAATATGTGTGCAACAATATACTTGCAGTAATTACTAAAAGACTTAAGAAAAACAAAATTAATAACGTCACTGTGCAATGACTACGCAGTGATTTACAGTACGCATGTCGTTTCAACTTTATCCTTCTGTTTCTTTCTCTATACAGGTCTAAGGGATACATGTCAGAGACAAATTCGACCGATTCACCTTGGAGAGGACTTAAACAATCAAATTGCCTGACTTGTTAGACCTAAGTTTTAGTTTGTATTGTTCATGGTTATTCAGTTCAACCAAAGGAAGTTTTGAGTCACTCGGGGAAGACACGCAAGGTGTGTCGTTTACGTCTGACGATAGTCCATGAAATTTCTTGATATGACTTGAATGTATCCAGCCTTTTCGTCCTTCGAACTTTACGGCTGTCCTCGTCGTTAGCAATACGAGTTGAGGCGACTTCCACCTAGGATCCAGCTGAGACTTCCGATCAAAGTTCCTCACTAGAACTAAATCCCCTGGAATTACGTCATGGGGTTTCACCTCGGTGTGGTCGGGAAAGGCTGCAGTTACCTGTGAACGACAAGATTGTAGTGCAGACATCAAGGAAGCCAAGTAATCTGTCAGCATATTACAGTCAATATCAGTTATTTTGCGTGGTATAGGCGTCCCCCACATATTTGGTGGTCTACCGAAGATCACTTCATAAGGGGATAGCCCTGTTCG
Organism: Triturus cristatus; assembly: GCF_964204655.1. Classification (NCBI taxonomy): domain Eukaryota; kingdom Metazoa; phylum Chordata; class Amphibia; order Caudata; family Salamandridae; genus Triturus; species Triturus cristatus. The sequence continues at coordinate 901,422,214 of NC_140592.1, read as the reverse complement.
AGAGTGTGCTACCATTCTCATGTAAAAGAGTGCAACGGGTAAGGCTACTACCCAGTCGACACCTTTCTCTCTACAAATTTTGGACAATCTAATTTTCAGGGTCTGGTTATGTCGTTCCACGAGACCTGCTGCCTCGGGGTGTCGGACACAGTGAAATTTCCACTGATAGCCTAACAAAAGTGAAACGTGTTTCATTAGTTCGGATGAGAACGGCTGGCCGTTATCTGAGTAGACAACACGTGGTAAACCGTACCGTGGGAAGAATTCTCGAACTAACTGTTTGGCAGTAGTCGGGGCAGTGTAATCTGAAACCGGGTATGCCTCTGTCCAACGGGAAAGAGCACAGACAACTACGAGAACATATTTGAATCCTCGACATCGTTCCATCTGGATATAATCCATCTGGAGGACTTCAAAAGGATGATCAGGAGGCTGAAATCCACCCTGTTCTACGGGAATGCTTTTACCTGGGTTAAACTGACAACAGATCATACAGGTACGGACTTTTTGTTTAGCTGCTGCTCGTAAATGTTGGTTGAACCAAATGTGTTGAATGCTGTCTAGCATAGCTTTTTCTCCTAGATGTGCTGGACTATGTACAGTGTTAATAACGACTTGGACCATTGAATCAGGAAGGAACCACACAGATTTTTCCTTCGTCATCCATCCTTGATCCGTTTGGATCCCTCCTAATTCAGTCCATTTCTTTATTTCGTCTGGTGTAGCATGTGTCTGTATGTCGATTACGTCAAGAGCGGGATCCTTAACCATCATGCAATGTGTTGGTGTCGGGACTATTGTCTTTGTCATGTCGGATGTTTGAGTTTGAGCAGTCTGTTTAGCTGTTCTGTCAGCTAGATCATTGCCTTGAGAAATGATATCAGTAACTTTCGTATGAGCTTTACATTTCATAATTGATATTGCAGTGGGTAGATGTATTGCATCTAATAAGGCATGAATAAGGGGTCCGTGCTGAATGTGGGCACCGTGAGAAGTTAAATAACCTCTCTCTCGCCACAGCACGCCGAAATCATGTACAACTCCGAATGCATAACGTGAATCAGTGTATATGTTGACTTTTTTATTTGTTGCTTGAATACAGGCTTGTGTCAGAGCGATGAGCTCTGCTGCTTGAGCGGACAAGGTATTTATGCAATTTGTTTCAATGATTTCAGTGTCTGTTGTGACTGCGTAAGCGGCCACTAGCTCTCCTGTACCTGTTCTCATAAATGAACCATCTACATACAACGTCAGGTCTGGGTCTGACAATGGGACGTCTGTCAAATCTTGTCTGGGTTTCGTCGTGATAGTGATAACTTCAATACAATCATGTGCTAGTGGGTCTGTTCCATTTACAGGTAACAGTGTGGCAGGATTCAATGTACTACAACGTCTGATTTCTATATGTGGCTGAAACAATGTTAATTCGTAACCAGTGAGTCGTGCTATAGTCAAATGTTGTGTTTGTGTGCGGTTCAAGAGAACCTCTACTGCATGTGGTACTTGTACTGTCAATGGATGTCCTAATACTATGGCATCGCTTTGTCTGATTGCTAAAGCTGTTGCTGCCACTGATTTCAGGCACGCAGGCAAAGCCTGAGCTACGGGATCTAATGTACTAGAAAAATAAGCACATGGTTTGTGTGATCCTGCTTGTTCCTGTGTGAGTACTGACAAGGCAGTACCTTCGCGTTCTGTAACGAAGAGTGTAAACTGTTTATTGTAACATGGTGTTGCTAAAACAGGTGCTTGGCATAAGGCTTTCTTTAGGCTTTCAAAAGCTTGTGTATGTTCCTGAGTCCAAGGGAGAACAGTCGATGTGGCTGCCTCCTGTGTTGTCAATTGAATGAGGGGTTTTGCTAGAAATGCATACTGAGGGATCCACTGCCTACAATATGAAGTGAGGCCTATGAAAGCCCGCACCTCCTTTTGTGTCTTGGGTATTGGCATATTAGCAATTAACTGGATGCGATCTGGTGTAAGCTGCCTTCCCTCCTTGGACAGCGAGTGACCGAGGTAAACAACTCGCTGGACACAGAATTGCAGCTTAGAAGGGGACACCTTGTGCCCCTTTTCGGCCAAAAATTGTAATACCGTCAGTGAGGCTTTCTCACATTCAGGTTCGCTCCTAGCGGTGATCAGCAGATCATCGACATATTGAAGCAGGGCAGTGTTGACTGGCATGTGGATACTGTCGAGTTCTCGTTTCAGTGCTTGGCTATAAATGCTGGGGCTTTCTGTAAATCCTTAAGGTGCGCGTGTGAATTTAAAGCTTTGTCCATTTAAACTAAATCCGAACAAGTATTGGCTTTCCGGATCTATTGGGACGCTGAAGAAGGCGTTCTTGAGATCAATTACAGTAAAGAATGTTGCTTCGGAATCAATGGCTGTCAGTAATGAAGAAATGTCTGGGACTACGGGGTATTGTGGTACTATGCATTTATTTAATTCGCGCAGATCAATAACCAATCGATATACTGGCGGGGCTGTTGGATCCGTTCGTTTAAGAATCGGAATTATCGGGGAATTACATACATTGGAGTCAGTTTCCACAACCACTCCTTGGGTAATAAGCTCGTCAATGATTTGTAGTAAAGCCACTACAGCATCTGGGGGTAACTTGTATTGTCGCATTCGTGGAAGTACCACTCCTGCCTTTAGTGTGACTCGATATGGTGTAATGTTCATGCAACCAACATCTGTAGGGCCTTGTGCCCATAAATGTGTCGGTAAAGTCTGTAGTCGGTGATCCATGTCTCGGGACACGTAGTGCCCTTTGAAATCACGTAAAAACAATCTTACTCCTTCCGGAGAACAACATATAATAGCTCCTAGAGCTTTCAAAGTTTTTATGCCTAACAAGTTTTCTGGACATGATTTAGTAAGTAATAAATCTGTAGTTCGTGTCAAGGGACCGATCGTAAGTGGAAGAGGCTGTGTTACTTCGTTAATGATAGGTTTTCCTGAAAAACCAAGGGAAATATTCTGTGAGCCTGAGAGGGGTGCCCCTGGAACTTCACTACGTTTTATTGTTGTTCGGCTTGCCCCTGTATCAAGTAAGAATTTTCTATCTTGACCTAACAGTTCACTGTGTACATAAGGTCCTTCTTGATCTACAGGGACCTCAATAAGGGGTAAGCCAACTTCCCTCTCTAGGCTGTTTCATGAGTATCGTTGATAATCAGGATAGTCATACTGTGCGGTCTGATACATCTGTCGGGTCGTTGTTTGTGTGGCAGCAATAGGCTGCGGTGGTGGAGCTGGCATAGACTGTTGCGGAGCTGGCATGGACTGTGCATGCTGCGTGGTTCCTTGTTGATTCTGATCCTGTCTAAGTGGCCGTGGTCTTTCTTTTGTGTTACCTATGGCGATATTATGTTTTAAAACGCGACAATCGTGTACATAATGACCTGGCTGTTTACAATAGTTGCACGTCCCTTTAACAGGACCTGTTGAAACACTGGACTGTGTTATACCCTTCTTATGACCGTCAACTGGCACTGTCTGGGAAACTAGCATTTTCATTTTCGTGTCTTTCATGCGTCTATGTTCATGTTCTTGTTCTTCTCTAATTCTATTGTGATGGTACTGTAGCATTTGTAACATTTGTGACGGAGTGTTACCTTGCCAGGTACTCTCGAACTTCAATACTCTATTCTTAACTTTGGGCAAGGCATTTTCAACCAATTTTGTCACAAACAGATGTGGATACGACTCGCTACTTGCTTTTATTCCACTATTTATACCGAAACATTTCTCAAATCGGGAATAGAAATCACTAGTGTCTTCATCTGATTTTTGTTTACAGGCTGAGATTGCACCCCAGTCTTCCTTTTTCGTAGTTAATAAACGTGGCAGTACCTGTACTAGTAGACCTGGTAGTGCTTTGATCTTGTCCCCGAGCCCTGAACCTGGACCTCGAGCTTTTTCTTCGTTTTCTAATGCTGTCCAATCTATCTTCTGGTCTCCCACCTCCCAATCCTTTTCCTTGAGTTTTTCGTAAATGCCCGCAGGCATTAATACCTTCAATATTGTCATAATGTCGGGGTAGGTATATTCTCCCATGAGTAGCATATCTTTAATTTCACGATGGAAACCTGCTGGGTCTTTATCATGACTGGGTACCACTTTCTTCATTTCTAATAGTTCTATTTTAGATATGGGTGTGTATACAAACACACGTTTAAACTCATTGTTATCACCCTTTATCGGGTGCACTTCGCGTAAGGGATTCTGTCTATCCATGTAATACGTCGTTCTTTCCTTGATGGGCAGTGAGACATGTTCAGGACATACAAAAAGGATGTACTGCTTTCTGGATTCTAGTATTTCTCTAATTAACTTAGTACCGGAACCTCTCCATTTATTCGTGAGTAATTCAGTCAATATATCAGGTAAGCGACCAGGATCGGAGTGTTGGCTTTTATATAATATAAGGAGTTGTTGAATCATATAGATACCAGCTAAACGCTGTTCATCTGGGGCGAGGTTTAAAAACGTATGTACTAGTGTATCATCACCATATTTTCCAGGACTATCAACCCAGTGAACGGCTGACCTGGCTAATTCTTGTTCGTCCATAGAATCGAGTATATGATAACCCCTTCGTTCTCGGAGTAATTTGTCAGCGGCTTGGAATGAATGTTCGGGGGACCTTATATTTATTATAGGAGTTTGGAATTTTCTGTTATTATCTGGACGTATCGGACATATCGGATCAGTAAAGCATCTAGTATTATTGCAAGATCTTCCTCTACCTACATAGGCCATGGTTTCTAACTGTCCTGTGGGCAGTTCTAATTCTTCCTCGTCCTCAGTTTGTTCAGGTTCGTCTACTGCTACTCTTTCCTCGTGTATTCGTTCTATTTCTTTGCGGATCTTTCGGCTCATAGCTACTATACATGATCGTTTATCGTGTCTCCCCTCTGATATATTCTTACCCCATGTGGTAAGAATTTGCATTTCTTCCGGATTTACCCCCGGTTGATCTTGATTTCTGATCACACAGTTTATGAGGAAACGTAACAGTTCCCCCTGTATTTCCACCTTTTGGTACTCCATGGCTCTGTTAATACTCTCAGGGTCTCGCCCTGACTGAACAAAATGATATATATTTTCTAAATGTGCAGTCATTCCTGGTAGCTTCCCTAAATATATTGCAGCTCGTCGGATACGTAATGATGCCAGCATCATTTCGTCCCCTTTTCCGGGCACAGGGTCATATTTACAGTCTATTAGAAGTTCCTTGAGCGTGTTGGGAGTTACTAGTTTGGGCGTACGTTGGTGGGCTAATTCTTGAAAGGAAAGTTTATTTGTTCTGGGTGGCGTAGAAAAAATGCTTGATGTACCTCCGGTAGCACCACCTGGGGTGCTGGATGTGAAAGGATTCGTTGAACGGGATATAGCAACCATAGGTGTGGATGCGGATGTAGAAACAGATGTGCTTGCCGGAACTTGTGTCGGAGTTTGCTGTTGCAGAGGTACAGACGAAGGAGGGTCTTGGCGTTGAACCCCCTCGGCAGGCGGTCTATGTGGCGCAGCATTAGCATACTCGGGAGCTGCGTCGTCTAAATAAGAGGAAAGAAAAACATCTTCTGCGGTTCTGGGATGCCCTTTGGGATGTGCTTTTATCGGAAACAATGGGGGTGGCAAGTCTCTTGGTATCTCCGGAGTAGCCTTAGGTAGTCCTTCGGCCAGAAGAGGATACATACCATTCACAAGGGCATTTCTTTGTCTGTCTGTTTGTTCTGACTTTACTCGAGTACCTTCTTCAATTAATACACTTTCTCGAACTTTATTTGAATTCTCCTTACTTTTCTCTTCCTGTCTGAGCGCTTTTTCTGTACGTCTATATGATTCTTTACGCCATAATTCAATGGCATCTTTCTGTGACTGTCTAGCTTTCCTTTTCCATAATTCTTCTTCTACTTTCATAATGCAATCTGCATCCCAGGTCCCAGCTGCGGGCCACCTCTGACTTTCTGGTAATTCCTTGGTGTAGTCTACCCATAGATCAAGAAATAATATGGCGTCTAGGCCATGTTTATGATACATGAAGTACCCTGGAGTGTCCCTAGGAGGAATGGGAACAGCTTCTTCGAGTACCCCTTTTCTGGTTTTGATCTGTCTTAATTTCGAAAAGAGCGGCATATTGAGAACTGATCTGATACCTAATTTTGAACACGTTTAATACCATAAAACACAATAATGAACAGTCATTCACACCACAATATACAGAACGTATTTAAAACATTTTAACATTTAACATTTAATGAATAAACAATGATGGTCATTTAGGGAACTAGTCACTAAGCATAATACTCGATACTAACTAGGTAAATCTGAATTATATACTAGACATACTTGATATACTGCTAAACAGTACAGATACACTGCTGAAACAGTGCAGACCGGATTTGTGTACCCAAACCCGTCTTGACCGGCACAACCTATGTGCACGTCAGAACGCCTCCCCGATAATGGTACTCACCGGGTAGCTCGGAACGGAAGGCCTCGGAACTGAACTGAACTTGAACCGGACTGGACTCGACTCGGAACTTCGGAAACTGGTGGGCCTCTGTATACCTCGGATCGTGCTCTCTCAGCTAGGCTCTGGTCGGGATACTTCGCACTTCTCACCGCCTCGTCTGGGTGTTGATCGCAGCCTCAGTTACCCCCGCTCGGCAGGAGGGAGATACAGGAAATCCTGTGGGTACGCGTTGTTGTCCGTCCAGCTGTGACAGGAGACCGGGCCTGCAACGCACCGCCGGCGCGTGAGATGAGAAAGTGTCCCTGTTCGGGCGCCATTTATGTGGTAAATAATTTAATTACCGGAACTTAATTTGATGCGGAAAATCTATAACAATAGCTCAGTAAAATAAGAGGCAGAATCCGTGGTATTAGAGGTTCGGAACGGGCTTTATTCCAGAATCAATTTAAATTGAGGAGCTCCATATTCCATCACCACGAAGGTTCAGGAAGTGAAGAACCCCACTTTATTGACAAGTAATCATTTTTATACAATAGGCATTACAGTGAAACAGATGGAGGAGGCGTAACAATTGATAGCAAAGATAAAACATACATGCGTAGCAAAAGTGGGTGTAACTGGGTGTAACTAAAGAACGTCATCAGGTATGATGTCATAATAGGGTGGTTCCATGAAAGAATTTCGCAATGTCAGCAGAAATACTTGGCAGAAATGCGCGCGCAGCAGCATGACGTGTGATTGACGTGCAACTAGGGGGTGAAGGGGACTTGACATTTAGCTCTACATGTGGCGACAGAAGTCTGGAGGGTCAAGTCAACCTAATCCCAAATCATATCTAACATCCTATGTTTAGAGAACTATGTTATCCAAAAGAGAGGTCTCTTAGAGTAGAATCTTATTCTATACTGACTGTTAGTGCGTGTACAAGCGTCTAAGTGTCTACACTAGATGCGAGGGCAGAAATCTTCCATAGTAACAGGGCTATGAATCACTTGCAAAATGACAGAGAAGCCGGGCCTTTTGCTCGGTAGCTGGAAGAATGTTTACTTAAACTACTAGACAGGAATGCATTGGGTAGGGAGCGGAGCAGATAATCTCGAAGGTGAAATACAGTTTTTGGCAGGCAACAGGCTGATGTCAGGCACCGTTAGCCGCGCAGAGAGTAGGACAAAGTTCATGGATACAGATGCGAGCTCAGACTGGAGCTTTCAGAGGCAGAAGGCAGGAAAAGCTTGATGGCAGAATCAGGGCCTACTTGCCTGGACTGTAAAATGACATAAGTGAACCATATAAAGCCGGTGGCCTTTCATACTTAGGAATGGAATATCCAGCCCATTCATGGCGAATCTGAAAGAGGACATGTTGGCGGTGGACGCACATGTGTTTGCGTCTTCATAACTGGAACTGGAGGGAACATACATGTACTTGTGATTTATACATGAAACCGTTGGAGTCCAAGATAGGGGACATAACTGATCAGAAAAATCCATATTTCCACACAGTCTATCATGCCCTGCGTTTGGTCGGATCATTATCTGATCAATTTTACTATGACTACCGGGAGAAGTAGAAACCCCCTGCCCAAGCCAGGAGGAAAAACTAGAAGGTGGAAGAATGTTGATGTCCCCGCTTTTATTGGTTCATTAACTTCTTCCCTTCCCCCGTTTGACCGGGACATCGAAAAGATGGAAGAAGCTTTCTCAGGGTGGCTACTTCAGGCAGCGGACGCTCACGCTCCCTGTACCTACTTTCCACGCTCTCGCCCCAATGACGCCCACAGGTGGTTTACACCTCTTCTGAACACCCTCAAACTTGAGGTCCGTCAATTGGAGCGCAAGTGGCGTACAGCCTATTTAGAACAAGACAGGGCTAACTATTGCAAGGCTCGTAAAAACTACCAAAAGCTTATCCTAAAACACAAAACCGACTATTTCTCGGAAAAAATCCTTAAGGCTCATAATCAATCCAAGGAACTGTTTAACATTGTGGAAGATCTTAGCACCAGTGACAGAACCTCCCTCCCGACAGTTCCCACTCAGGAACTTTGTAATTCATTAAACTCCTTTTTCTTTGACAAAATCTGCACCATTAAACAAAACATTCCTACCACTCAGTCTCCCCTTTTATTTGCAGACACCTTTTACAACCTTGCTACTCTGGACTCCTACCCCCCCATTGAAAACGTTAACCTATCTAAACTTCTTTCTAAAATTAAATCCGGCTCCCCTGATGATATCTGCCCCCCTTACATCCTGAAAGAAGTGGGTACCAGCATCCCTGGGGGCCTACTTCCCATGCTGAATGGCTCACTTGCTCAGGGTAAAGTTCCTAACAACTTTAAGAAAGCCCTCCTTATTCCCCTCATAAAGGCAGGAGCCAATCCATTAGACCCACTCAATTACAGGCCTATATCTTTGCTGCCATACTGCGCTAAACTTTTGGAATCTCATGTATGTGACAGCATCTCCACATTCCTCGAAAATTCGGAATATCTAGCACCTAATCAGGCCGGTTTCCGCCCTTGCCATTCTACTGAGGCGGTCATCCTCTCGGTGCAGAATACCCTTAGGCGGAATGCGGATGAAGGGATCCATCAAGCTCTGGTACTTTTAGATCTTTCTGCTGCCTTCGACACTGTCGACTATACCATCCTGGTCGACCGTGTCGAACAGGCAGGCCTCAGGGGCCCTGCGCTGAGCTGGATCCGTTCATTTATCACTGACCGAACTCAATCGGTCAGATTGGGCTCCTTCACAGCTCCCACCATACCCACCATCTGTGGAGTACCTCAAGGCTCCTCGTTGTCTCCCCTGCTTTTTAATTTGTATATACGCCCTCTTTTGTACTCCCTCAGGCACGCTAAGGTCACCATTTTCAACTACGCCGATGATTTGCAGCTCATCTTTCCTCTGAACACCAAGGACTCTGTGGCAGAATTCCAAAACACCATGTCCCACATTTTGAGTTGGATGAGCTGCAATCACCTGAAACTTAATCCAGGCAAGACCGAACTGGTCTTGCCTGGACAGAGCACCCTCAGCTGGAACCCCAGTTTCTGGCCCTCCTGCATGGGTGCCCCCCCATCTAAATCATCCTCGGTTAAGAGCCTTGGCATTTTCATTAGTGAGGATCTCTCCCTGAAAAAACAAGTCGGAGCTGTTGTTTCCTCCAGTTTTTTTCAGCTGAAGAAAATAAAAAAAATCGCCCGCTTCTTCTCCCAAGCTGCCCTCACTCAGATCGTCATCTCCCTGGTTTTGTCCAGATTGGACTTTTCCAACAGTCTTTACCTCTGGCTCCAAACTGGAGAGCTAAGACGCCTCCAGCTGGTTCAAAACCAGGCAGCCAGACTTCTCTTGAACATCCCTAGAAGGCAATCAGTCAGATCTGGCTTGAAACAGCTGCATTGGCTCCCGGTTGAGCAACGCGTGGCCTTCAAAGCTGGGTGTATCCTCTTCAAGTCTTTACACGACATTGGCCCCATTTTCATCAGAGACCTATTTAAAAAATACAGCCCCTCCCGCAACCTCCGGTCTGCTCATAAAGTCCTTCTGACTATCCCCTCGTATAAGAAGAAGCGTCTCGGAGGCAGCTGCTTTGACCATCTTGCAGCTGCCTTCTGGAACTCTCTCCCTCTTCATCTGAAACTTAGTGACAACATCCTCAGCTTCAGACACTCTCTGAAGACCTGGCTCTTCTCCCAGGCGCATCACTAAGCTGCCTTTTCTCCACCTACCGATGGCCACGCCTGTTCCTTCCTACAGCGCCATGAAGCCTCCGGGCGTACGAGCGCTTAACAAATATCATATAACATTAACATTAACATTAACATATAGAATGTTCGCTGATTTCAGTGCATTCGCCAAAGGCTCCATTAGGAGGTTGAAAAGAATGGGTGATAGGGCTGATCCCTGAGGGACATCCAGGGTGACCACAGAGGGTTGCGAGAGTGAATTCTTCATCTTGATTCTTTGTGTTCTGTTATTTAAGAAGGAGGAGAACCATTGCAACACTGTGCCCGAGAGGCCCATCCTTCGTTCCAATAGGGACAAAATGTGGTCATGCTTGACCGTATCAAAGGCAGAGGACAGGTCAAGAAGTATCATTAGGCATGACCCGTTGCGGTCAAGCCTTTTTAGTATGTCGTCCATAATGTGTATGAGTGCAGATTCTGTGCTGTGACCTTGGCGGAAGCCGGATTGGTGACTGTCTAAGAGGTTGTAATTCTCAATATGGTTGCATAATTGAATTTGTACACATTTCTCTAACAGTTTCGCCAACGTGGGATGTTGGATATAGGGCGGTAGTTGTTGAGATCAGATGGGGTGGCGTCGGCTTTTGGTATAGGTGTGACCTGTAATGGCACCTTGTCTCAGTGAGGCGTTTACAATTTTTGCCCATAGCGGTAGGAGAGATGTTATAAACATTTTGAGCAGGGCAGGAGGCAGGGAGTCAGAGAAATGATCGGAGGGGTTGATCGCTTGAAGAGTGTTATCGAATATTTGTTGAGAGATTGGTGAGAAGGTGTGCCATGAGGCTTTGTTTTTTGTGTCTTCTCCTGGAGTATTAAAATGGCCTTTGAGTAGAGCGCCAAAATTAGTATCCTAGGCCATAGATTGTGGGAGCGCCTTGGATTGGATGTCTAATTCGATGGTCTTAGTCTTTTTGTGGAAGAAATTGGCAAGCACATCACAAGTAGTTGTGGCCAGGACATTTAGTTCCCTAGAGTTAGTCGTATTGCATGATTGTTGCTTGATGATTTCAAAGAGTTTTTTTGGCTGGTTGATAGCTTGGTTCTGAAAAAGTCTGCCTTTGCCTTAATAATCTTCCTATTGCATGAGTTCCTTCCTTAACATTCTAAGGTGATCAAGGTTATCAGTGGTAGGAGCAGATTTCCATAGACGCTCTGCAACTCTTAGATGGCGTTGCTCCGAGTTCAGGGTCTCATTGAAACAAGGTTTGGAAGTTTTGGAGGAGACGTTTTTTTCTTGGAGGGGCGCTGTAGAGTCCAGGATTTCGAGTAAAGTGGCATTGTAGAAGGTTGTGAGGTCATGTACATCAGTCATGTGGGTCATGGCGGAGTTGCATCGGTTTACAAAGGTGATGGGGTTGATATTTTGTAAGTTCCTTTTCCATTGTCTTGTTTTTGAGGGTTGGCACCTTTTTTGAGTAACTTCGATATTGATGGAGAAGAGGATGCAATAATGATCAAACCAATCGCATGGGGTGATGGATTCTAGTAGGACGATGTTTGTTTATGCTATGATGAGGTCCAGTGTCTCTCCCTTGTTGTGAGTTGGGCTGTCACAGAATTGACATAACTCCTGTTCTGACAGAAACTCTTTAAGAAAACTCTTCGCTGCTATAGCCTTCTTGTACCTTGGTGCCAACTGGTGCTGTTCCTCACCCTCTGTTTCTCTGATTTTTTTCGCACACTGTTCCCATGCTCTCCTCAGTTTTGTTGTGATGATCCGCGGAAAAGTTCTCCGAAGCAAACTGCCGTCAGTGCGCCGGGGTGGGGCTTATGTGACGTCGCTGACATCACGCCCGCGGAGGACGTCTGGGCGGAGTCGCGTGGTGCTGGGGGATCCTGGGGCAAGAAAGTTTACTGGGTCCAGTCTCACTCCTGGGGATAATTCTACATTAAGGAATCTGCGGCTAGAATAGTCTCTACCAGATACATCGTTACCGGAGGTAAGTAACTTGTACATCTTCACAGTGGGTATTCTCTTAAAGATCACGAAAGCCCCGCCTGCCACTATTCTGGAACAAGCATTTATGACTTTTGTGTCTTCCATGCTCGCCAAAAACGACCAGTGCATTTGACGTTAGTCTTTTAATGGTGTAATCTTGCAAGGGTCTAAAAAGAGGCAGGGACAGTTTTCACCGTTTTACAGTGATATGCACTATGGTCAAGTTTTCTGTTTTTATTTTTTTTCTGAATGCTATTTTGTGTTTGTGTTTGCAGCCATAGGTACTATTAGTTTTGCTTTTTTTTGACTGATAAACAGTTATCGTAGCCTAATGGGGCACATTTTGGTTTGGAAAATATGAATTTATTAGTGAAAATGTGTTCAAGGAGTCTCACATTCTCAGTTGCATTCTTACACCTTTGAATGAATTTTGAGAGATTACACTTGGTGGAGAACTAGGAATAGTAGTAAGGTTTGCTTCTCCATTGTGGAGGACTTGGAATTTAGAATCAAAATACCCTCTTACTCATTCAGCCAGGACGACAGTGGAGCACTTAAATTCCTTAAATGAGTTGTTAGACATCTTTAATTCAAAGGGGTTTTACTAGTTAACCTTTCCTTTTTTTTGTTTTTAAACTTTTTGGTGGGTCAATTAAAGCCTAGTTTTAGCCAAATCTATTTTATACTTCCTGTTCCCTTTGCTGTTACTTTTGTTGTGGGTGAGACCATGTTTAGGGTATAGCACTAGCTATATTGGTGCTACTAGGAGTTGTCATAATAAAGAAAGTGCAAAGAAACTGTGTGGATGCATGTTTGTTATCTTAGCTTTTCCCCCCGAGATGGTTGACTTGAAGAATACCCCACACAACATAATGTTTTTAACAAAGCCCTTAAAAAGACAAAACTGGGGGTTTGAGTTTAAATGCAAGCTTAAAGGGTAAAACAGTGTTTATGATGTCTATCCTTGTTCTTCAGATTCTTAAAAATATTTACTGTCACTTTCAGCATTCAACCGAAAGCGTCAAACTGGCGGGTTTAAATGACAGCCTCGACTTCTCTCTGGACAGTGATAATAGCATGTCAGCACCATCTCCTACCAATACATCGAAGACTAGCCCATTGAATACATCAAGCTGCTCTCAAGGGTAAGGAACCTTAAATATATAGAACGTTGCATACCAATCCCCTAATCTCTTGGTTGATAAAAATGTTGACCAGGCTGTTAGTCTCATTGCTCCACCCCACTGTATTCAAGGCACTACACAACATGGGCCCCACCTATCTGAACATTCTCACCCCCTTCCACCAACCACCCAGACACGTCGGCTCTTCGGGTCTCCAACTTGCACACATCCCATACATACACCCTACCAGATCAGGAGGATGTTTGTTCTCTTATATTAATCGTAAAACATGGAATGGCCTCCCTTTCCACATCCGAACCACCTCCAGTTTTCAATTCCACAAGAAGCTGAAGACCTGGCTTTCCAGTTAATCACTGTACCATAAGTAGTGCGCAAGGTACACACACATGCGCAATGCCAAGGTACCCTTGTGGGTGATAGTGCATTTTACAAATACACATAAAATAGCAACATCATAGTGCATTTTGTAAATATCCGTAACAGAGGAACATCAAAAAGCCACCTAACAAGGTCGCCCTGCATAAAATGTGCAACAGATAGTATTGTGGACAGCACGAAGTTATTATGGGGTTTTGAGAGATGACTTGTATTTACACTGTTACTTTGCAAGGGAATTGATGAATGTGGGTTTTGAGAGCGAGCAGGAATGTGTTGTTTACATGGTTATTTTTGGTGAGCACAAATGGAAAACGGCCCGCCATTTTAATTCGTGTTCATATTAGTATTATAGCGGAGAATAGGAAGTTGAGGGATTTCACCCTCTTAAGTAAACATTTACAAATTGTGGCCAAGTAGTAAAGGGGAATTTCTGTACAATGTTATAATGTTCAAAGGTTGTTGATGAGAGCCCATCGATTTACCTAAAACTTAAAAATGTCCACTCCAACCATAAGCCTCACTTGCACATAGCAGCAGATACATTGATGTGCTAATGAAAGACCTGGTTCTCCCTATTAAAGCAAAGATACTTGTTCTCTTACCCTTGCTCCCGCCTAGCCCCCTTCCATATGAGTTATCTGGTCCCATAAAGGGATGTCTAATGTCTAATAAGCCCCCTTTAGGGCCCCCTAAATCAGGACGACCATCAGCGACTCAGGAAAATTACCAATGTCCTCACTAAACTGGTTTCCTTGAACAGCAAAGGAGTTAAGTGAATGGAAATCCTACACTATTGTAAGGAGCTAGCGGGCGACATAGTACTCCTCCCAAAAACTAAGAAAGGCTGGGTGTCAGAAGTGACTTGCTTTGAAGCTTGCGGGAAATAAAATGGGGTTCTTAATCTACTCTCGAAAAATTCTAGTCTAAAAGTAATCGCAACCGAACATGACACCAATGGTAGATGGCTTCTTACTAGACTGAATGACATGAACATATATGCCCCCAACGTAGATGATCCAAAGTCTGGAGTACACTTAATAAGATATTAGCAGATATCCCACAAGACTTGAAAACGTTACTGGGTGGAGATTTTAACCTCCCAATTGACCCCATTCTAGATCGCCACTCAGCGTTCAAATTCAGAACCCCAGGGAACATTAACAGCTGTTCAACCTATGCTCTGTCTGGAGATTCCACTACCCAAAAGGTAACACCTTTAACTTTTTCTCCCTGCCACACCTTAGTTTTTCCCTCATTGACTATCTCCTTGTAGACGCTTCACTGGTAAAGGACACTGCCAACTACCTCATACTAATTTTAAAGCGTTGACATTTAAAACAGTGCCAGGTCGCATAATGTTTAAAATTGTTATCTGATCCACTGACCTGCTTTTCTGTAGCCAGGTTCTTATGGGCCTGTATGAGAAAGAGGGGGGGGGGGGCGGTTGTAAATAGTATCGGGCTTGCTATGCGGTAATTTTGTGTAATACAGTTTGAGGCTGTTAGTTGCGGTCAGTTTTTATCCAAGATGAATTATGAATTATTTATTGTTTTTATTGTATATTTATTGTGCTTTTATGATCGTTTTACTGGATCGAAAAAAGAAACCAATTTGACACTGCCAATGTAAATATCCACCCTACCTTCATCTCCGACGACGCTGCAATCCCAATGTCCAAATTTTAACCATCCTGATGAAGGAGATAATAGAATGTGGCGCTTAGAAACACTGAAATATTAGAAAATGAACCAGACATTGCGGTTCTACAGAATGAAATGGAACACTTCTTTAGGGAAAATGAACACTCGGTGAAATCCCCGGTAATTCTATGGGATGTGTTAGTGTGCCATACGAGAGCAAATTATTAAACTAATGTCCACAAAAAACCTGGGAAATTAAGACAACACTGCAAGCTCTAGGCACTGAAATAAAAAAATAAAGCATTTAGTCACTTTAACAGCAAGTCCCTACTTGAGGATATCCAGCAATTAAAATATACTTATAACTTTATTGTCAGCAAACAGGCATACCTCGATGTACACGCATAAAAATCTAAACAACTTCTATTTCGCAACAGAGCAGGCATGATGATATTTGGAGTCTTTGAAGAGTTTTTACAAAAAACTTAACATCCCACAAATGTCATGCGGCAAATCAAAGTGCCTCAGCTCCCTCCCTACTGCTTCAGTCTCCGACATGGATCGAGTGCATATTAATCAACCAATTAAAATCGTGGAGATGGTTAAAACAATGCAATCAATTCATTCTGGGAAGGCGCCTGGCCCTGATGTCTTCCCACCATTTTCTGTAAAACTACCTCTGTCATCGGGCATCTCAAAAATACCCTTGACCACTTTGCCCTTTAATGCAAAGTCTCTAGTATGGCTTCCAAAGCTGCAATACTAGTCGTTCCCAAAGAGGGAAAAGATCATTCGGATCCCAAGCATTTTCATCCCATTTCTCTTCTAAATATGGAAGTCAAAATGTTTTCCAAAATCTTAGCCAATGGATCCTTTTAGATGACATACAGAATGGATAATGAACTCCTTATACACTGTACTTATATTGAACCTTTGGTTGCTGGTGCTCAGCAACACCGGCGCTATGGTAATGAGCAACATGGTAGCATTGTTAGCCTAATTTGGAGATAGCACAAGAACAGTTATTTATTAATTCTTTACGCCAGCCAAACCATTCTTATAAGAGTGTGATGATTAGTAGTTGTGTTGTCATTGTCACTGGCCTCGTGGAGGCAATGTTTGGTGCAACCTGCAGTGACTTCCTGACGAGGGCCCTGACATTTATTTAAAGATTAAACACCATATAGATCGGGTCTAGGCAACGAGCCATTTCTGCAACCCATGGTGCCTCTTTATTACAGATGTTTTGCTCACGGATATATATGTGTAAATGTGTCGGTATGTGCGTGTATATATTTGTGTATATATGTGTGTGTGTATATGTATGTATGTATGTATGCGTGTGTGTATGTATATGTGTATATATGTGTATATCTGATAGACATCTAGCCGTAGATTCCTTAACTTAGAATATCCCCAGGCATCAGACTGGATCCGGAAATTCTTTGCAGTAGCACCTCTGCGTGCCAGGGGGCGGCGCCTTACGACCCCGCCCTGACGTCCACGCATGTGACGTCAGCGAGGTCATACAAGTCCCTCCTGGTGCGCTGACATCGGTTTCCTCCTTTTCCGCGTGAAACGCGGATCCGGAGTGTGCAGTTCCTCTGGCCTGTTTTCAGGCCTCCGGTTCCTCTGGGCTGTTTTTCAGGTCCTTTTTCGACGTTTCACATCGGGAACAGTGTGCGATGCCCTCGGGCTTTAAATCCTGTACTTCCTGTGCGCGCCAAATGTCCGCGAGAGACCCACATCTTATTTGTATATGGTGTCTGGGCGAGCACCATGACTCCACGGACTGCGAAGCCTGCCAACACTTTAAGCCGAAGTCCCGGCGGGAGCGCCGAATGAAGCTTCTTTCGGCATGACGGTCCTGGTCGGAGTCTTCTCGTCCCACGGCCTCTTCAACGCAGTTTCGCTGTCGATCGCCCTCTGATGCCCGAGGCCATCGTTCACCACTTCTTGGTAAGTTGCGGCGCAGGTCGCCGAGGACCTTGACCTCCCTTTCATCTGTTGTCAGGGGCACTGGTTCCCGGAATATTCCGGATGTGTGCCCCCGACAGTCGCCCCCCCTCTATCCACCCTATCCGGGTATAGGGGCGACTCCTGCCCAAATGGAGGCTTATGCCACGGCTTTGCAAGCCTCCCTTGGGTCCTCTTCCATCCCTGGGGCGTCCTTGGGGCCTCCGCTACCTGTGTGGTCCCCGACAGACTCTCCGGTGGGTTCACCCCCGGCGTCAGATGAGCCTCTGCCCTTCAGGGATGTGGTATCATCCGGGTGCGGCCCGGCTGGGTCCCCCTCTACGTCCCATTGCACCCCGGCCGCACCGCATAGTCATGTGGGGCTCCCTGTGGCGTTGCTGTTGCTCAAAGCGTCGCTTTGTGCACACCTCGGCCTTCTGGGCAGGCGGCTGCCTGTTCGGAGCCCGAGACGGCGCCGTCCCGGCGCCGGAGACATGCCTCCCCGACTTTGCCTCCGCTTCCTTCTCCGAAGTCACAGCCTGTTGCAGCGCTGGTGCGGCAACGGAGGCTTGCATCCCCGGCACCTTTTTCTTCGGAAGAGGAGCTTATCGTGGGTTCGGCGCCGGATGGAGCCGACTCGACGCCGGATGGAGTAGAGTTGGCGCCGGAAAAAGCTCAGTCGGCGCCTACTAAAGTGGTTTTGGCACCCGCATTGACGCCGGGTTGTTGTCTCTTCTGCGGAGGCGTCCGGAGAGAGTTTGGCGTCTCCCTCACGCCCGGCGACACCGGATGTATTCTTGCCTGTGCCTCCCTTAGAGTATGTGAATCCGGCAGGGTTCCCACCTCCTCCCATTGGAGGGCTACCGAGGCTGATGCAGCTTTTCTCAGTGTGGTCTCTTTGGCCACTCGGATTTTGAACATGCAGCCCCCTTCGGCGCCCTTGTCTGTGGACCATTTACTTGATGTCCTTCACCGTGGGTCAGGGAATGTGGAGCCGCTTCTGCCCTTTAAAGCTTCTTTTTATGATGCCCTTTTGGGTACCTGGGTTCGGCCAGCTTCCGGTGACCCGGTGGCTTGTTGGGTCTTGCACCGCCACCGTCCTGCTCCATATGATCCGGTCTGCTTATTTGTGCATCCCGACGTGCAGGGGTTTGTTTTGCAAACTGTCTTCCCTTCCTTGCCCCGGCTACTGCTTCCTCCCTCCTGGGAGTCCAGATGGCTTAAGTCATGGGGTCAAAACATCTTTGCCTCCACTATTGCTGCACTACGGTCACTAAATAGTGTGTCCTGGCTCGGGCTACCTCTGCCCTGTGGGACTCAGCAGAGTATTTTTTCTCCACCAGTGCTGAAGGCGCTCGTGTTGACCTACTTCATCTTCTCCGGGATGGCCGTGACCTT
Source organism: Triturus cristatus (assembly GCF_964204655.1). NCBI lineage: Eukaryota > Metazoa > Chordata > Amphibia > Caudata > Salamandridae > Triturus > Triturus cristatus. Next base: position 901,403,517 of record NC_140592.1, on the reverse strand, counting down.
GCTGAGTTTACAATCCGCACCACCTTGGATATGCGGATTCCTTGGGCCGGGCTATGGCTGGTCCAGTCGCCGTGCGGCGCCATGCTTGGTTACGGGATAGGGTCTTCCCAGAAAATATCCGGGAGAGTCTTGTTGATTTACCCTTTAATGGGGTTTTATTGTTTGACTCACACGCCTACTTGGCTGTTCAATACCTCCTTGCGGGATTTCGATTTCCCCCTCCTTAGGCCCGTGTTCCTCAGGCATTTGTTCTGGGGTGGTAACCTTTCATTTAGCATCCTTTTGATGCGATGTGTTTTTAGGCTGATAGTAAGCCTCAGGTATTCCTTTTGCATGGTCGGAGGTGATTACCCTTTCATTTCTCATCCTTTGGATGCATTATGCGTTTTAAACTGGCGGTTAACCTGCTGTGCCAATGTTCCACAGATTGTTCCTCTGACTGTGGCTTGCCCTTATAAACGTGTTCCCCGTTGTTAGGGGGGTACATACTCCGTGTGGGGTACTTGTTTGCGATTATAAAGCTCTGTTAAGTCAACTGGACCTACGAGTTCCTTTGGCCTCTAGGCGCCCTCTGGTGCTCTTCTCTGCCGTTGTACGGTGCTCAATGCGGTGCCTTGGCATCATCTTTACGTCATTGGTCATCTTGCTTTATTCTCCTCCTTCTGAGGTTTTTCGGGATGTTAATCACACTTTAACGGCAGCTTCCGTCTGCCATTACGGCACCAGGTGTGTTCCTCTACAACGGTGTTGTACAGTCGTGGCTAGTTTACCTTTTTTTTTGCTATATATATATATATCTGTAATTAGGTATATATACCAGTTCCATGGGTACTCTTCTTCCTACTCTTCAACTCTCTTCGAGGCTGTAAGGTCTGGTCTGAAGTCTCCATGTTCCAGGGACTTTCTGGTGATGCATGCGGCGTTACCAATAAGGCCCCTTTGTAAAGTATGTATATATATATATATATATATATATACACACACACACACACACACACACACACACACACACACACACCAAGGTGCATTGAATAATGAGTGGGTGTATAAGTGTCTGCATGGATGATTTAGTAGGTGCGTGAGTGACTATAAATGAGTGATTAAACGTCTTACTGAATGCATGGGTTAGTGACTAAACTGTGTGAATGTCCGTATCCGTCTTTCAGTTGGTGTATAAGCAGCTGCATGGGTTTATGAGAAGCTACATGAGTGTCTATATGGGTTATTGATTGGTTGTATGAGTATCTGTAAGGGTGCTTGAGTGTGGGTGGGTGGGGTTGTGTGACTGTGCATAGATGTGAGTGGGTGATTCACTGGGTGTATGGGTTGAAGAGTGCATCTGCAAAGGGCTGTATGGGTGGGTGAGCGTGTGTATGGGTGTGTTGGTGAGTGAATGGATGTCTCAGTGGTATATATGCGAGTAACTACATATGTGAAAGGCAGTATATGTGAGTGCTGGTGTATATAAATGACTATATGTGAGAGTGAGTGATAGCGGCTGTATGGATATGAGTGTGCTTGTATCAGTGATTGTATAGGAGTCTAAGTATGTGTTAGTATATGTATGAATAAGTGAGGTGGTGTGTTTGACGGCCTAGGACTATAGGTGAGTAAATGGGAATGTGACTGATTCTTTGCATGACTGACTAGGTGTGTGAGAAACTATGGATGAGTGGTGTTGTATGGGTCTATATAGGTTATGATAGTGTTGTATTGATGAGTGACTGCATGTATGAGACTGGGTGAATGAGAGGATGTGTGTAGAGCTAGGAATCAGTGAAGTTGGTATGTAGTAACTGGTGTTAGTGTGTCTATGGTTTTGAAAATGGTAGTCTATTTTAGGGTGTATTGAAGGTTTTATTCGGGTGTGAGGAGATGCATCAGACTATCATGTGGATGATGTCAACAGTGATGTCACTGACCATGTCATGAATTATGTAATATGTGAAGTCATCAGCAGTGCATTGCAAGGGCGCGAGTTATAGTTAGCTGAACTAACTATAACAGCCAAATGTCTCTGGTTTTGTACGAATGAAATGTCTAAATATAACGTTCCTGAAACCTGTGTTTTTTTTAGTGAATTTCAAAGGTTTTTTAAATGCGAATTTCTAACTATAACGTCCCTGAAACCTATGGTTTTTTCGGTGAATTTCTGAGGTTTTTTTAAATGAAAATTTCTAACTATGCCTACAGAGGTAGGACGTGCAGAAAGAGGAAGAAAGGCGCAGATAGAAGCAAGAGAAATGCGGAAAGAGGCAACAGAAGTCCAGAAAGAGGAAGAAAGGTGCAGGAAGAAGCAAGAGATATGCAGAAAGAACCAACAGAGCTGCAGAAAGAGGCCTTGTTGCCAAGTCATCCTGTGCCCTGGACACTCCCCAACTTTTTTCTGACGTGAACTGCTGGTAACTGACTCAGACTGATCCTGGGCTCTGCTTAACCAGGCCCGAAGCCAGTGCTATGCTGGAAGACACTTGGAATACAGTGAAAACACCTACTTACACTAGGGTACACTATGGGTTGGGGTACCCCTGTTATTGGCATGACCTCTCATGTAAGGCCATAGTACATAATAGTGCAGGGCGATTTAAACTACCTCTAAGACCTATTACACTACAAATGCTTCTTTAACTGGTAGTCACATTTGCAGAGTGGTGGAGAAAGGGAGCTGGGCCTCCAACCAGCGCTCAAATTCCGCTGTGTAGGACTTATAGGAGGTGCCAGGAGGGCTACTTGGCAGCCAAAGTCCCTCAGGAGTAAAGTGGACTTCATCCCCAAACCAGTACTGACTGACTCGACTGACTGAAGGTATTTATAGAGAGCACTTATGCCGAGGCCTCTTGGCACTGGGTAGTATGAACCGGGAACCGCCCTATGATTAGATTTGCATGAAGAGACAGGTTTTTATGCTTTTCCTAAAAAGGGTGCGAGAGGACTGGAGTCTCATTTGAAAGGGGAGGGAGTTCCATAATTTGGCTGCTAGAAATGAAAATCGTTTTCCTCCCCATCTTACTCTTTTTATCCTTGGAAGAACTAGTCCGGTGTCCATGGATCTCAGGCAACGCAGTGGGATGTAGCGGGGGAATAAAGATTGTATGTCTAGCGCCCCTCCTCCATAGAGGGCTTTATGCACTAGGCAGAGAGCTTTGAACTCCACCCGACGTCTCACAGGAAGCCAGTGAAGTTGTTTTATGCTGGCAGAAGTGGAATGGTGCTTGGGTAAACCATGCAGTGCTCGCGCTGCTGCATTTTGCAGTGACTGAAGCTTATTGAGCTGTTTAACTCCAGCGCCTAAATAGAGGGCATTACAGTAATCTATCCTCGATAGAATTAATGCTCCTACCACCGTTTTTCTCAAGGAGAACGAAATAAATGGAAGAATCTTACGTAATACCTTCAAAGTGAAGAAGCAGGCTGAGGCCACTTGGTTTATTTGGGGGGCACATGTTAGATCTTTGTCGATCAGAAAACCGAGATTTCTAGCCTTAGACACCGGCACCGGGCACGTTCCGGCTTCAGTGGACCACCATAGTTGGCTCTAGATAGAGGATTTCTGGCCAAATTCCAAAATCTCAGTTTCTTCGGTATTTGGTTTCAGAAAATTTGTGTTAATCCACGACATCAGCGAGGAGAGACAGTTGCAGAACCGTTCAGCTGACATGTCACCATTTTGTGTGACAGACACCACTAGCTGCGTGTCGTCGGCATAAGACACGAGCACTAAGCCATGACTTTTGATTAGTCTGGCAAGCGGGGCAACGTAAATGTTGAACATAGTTGGGGACAGGGCCGAGCCCTGAGGGACTCCACCTGGGAGAATGAACCGTTCCGACCTAAATCCCTCCCGGTGTATTATTTGGTCCCTGGAGGACAAAAAAGATGTTAACAGGGCCAGGGCCTTGCCGCTGACCCCAACGGCCTGCAGCCTGCTTACTAATACCGCATGATTTACGGTATCAAAAGCTGCAGTGAGGTCTAAGAGTATCGAGGCCGCCCTACCACCCCCATCCATCACCCTACGAATCTCCTCTGTAGCTATGATCAGAGCTGATTCTGTAGAATGCCAAGCTCTAAAACCATGCTGGGAGGAGTCAAGAGTGTTATTGACATCTAGATAGGCCGTCAACTCCAGGTTTATGGCTTTCTCCAAGATTTTGGAGGGTAAAAGTAGACCGGAGATCGGGCGGTAGTTTTTAGCCTCCAGGGGCTCCAACAAGGGTTCATTTAGGATAAGTCGGATACAGGCCATTTTCCAGCCCAAAGGGAAAATCCCTGATCTGATGACTAGATTTAATAGAGGGGACAGTGATGTGCAGACCTCCTCCAATACTAGATGTAAAATGTGTGGGGGACAAGGGTCAAGTGGGGACCCGGACTTGGTTTGCAACAGTAAGTCAGCCACTTGCTTTTCGCTTAGTGTGGAAAATTGAGTTAGGCTACACTGGAGGGTCTGCTCCTCCTGTACCTCTAGATGGTTCGTTCTATTAGCTTCTGATGAATTCAAAAGTTCCTCATAAACCAATTGGACCTTATTCTGGAAGAAGACCGCAAGTTTGTCAACGAAGGTTTGATCTGGGACAAAGATGGTGTCTCGAGGGCAGTGCGACATGGCTGTTACTGTTTTAAACAGTTCCTTTGAGGAAGTTGTAGATTCCTGGATTTTGGAGGTAAAGTAGGCTGTCTTGGCCAATACTATTGCCCCCTTATATCCTTTTAATGCTGAGCAGTAATCGATCTTATGCACCAAACTATAAAAAGATCTCCAAATGTGTACCAAGTAGATGATACAAGTCTTACTGCTTGATTAATCCAGTTATTGAAGTCAGTTGCTACCTCATTGGGATCTGAGCTAAAGGTAGGTTTCTCCTTCAAGGCAGTGGTCAGTTCTTGTTGAGATATTTTCTTCCAAGGACGTAGTTTGACCAGAGGGAGTCTATTCCTACGACACAAGTTAGTGTTAGAGATATTAATGGTAAAATAGACAGCATAATGATCTGACCAGAGAAGGGGTCGTGAACTATTCACTTCAATAAGGCCATTATTTGTAAAGATGTCGTCTAATGTGTGGCCTGCCAGATGTGTAGGCTTCCGAACATCTGAGTCAGCCCAAAGCTGGTTAGATTGTCAGTCAGGCTTATTATGTCTGAATTATTAACTGCATCTAAATGAAAATTGAAATCACCTAGCACCGTAAAAGAGTCCGTATTAAAACAAGACTCAATACGGGTTTGGAGAGAGGTGATAAAGGAGGATCTCGGCCCTGGTGGTCTGTAAGTCAGAATCCCCTGGAAAAACTTGTGATTAAGTTTGATGCTCAAGAACATAGCCTCAGCGTCCCATAAGGGTTCTGGTACAAATCTCACCTTATAACAGGCTCGATAGATTAAGGCAATCCCACCCCCCCTTGCCCCAACCCTGTCTATTAACAGCAAAGTAATCTGCCGGGACTACATCGTTCCAGTCATGATTGCTTGAGTCATTGGCGCACGTTTCAGTTAGAAAAATCAAATCTGGTTTTTCCAATTGCATCAGGCACTCTAAATCGTTTTTGTGTTTAATCATTGACCAAAACACACCTGATGAGTTTAGGTTTCATCTTGAAGGTGTTTTGTGTTTGGACATTAGGTAAGGGAGCCAATCCATCCTGAGAGACATTGCAGTGCTGTGCGTTATCAGACTGTCTGTCTTCTCTAGTACTGCTCGTATCGGATATACCCGAGTTCAGAGTCATAAGTCCGCACCGATTACAGTAACTAGGAGAGTTGTTTTTGTCCTCCAATTCTAGTTTACAGTCTGAACACTCACCAGGATTGAGGCTCAGAACATCGTTTCTTGAATAGGCCAGCCTCAAATTGGGCAGGGGTTGTGGTGCTGGTCGCGCTCTGGGCGCAGACGGGCTTGCCTTTGGCGCTCCCTCTGCGCGGTCACTGCATCTGGTGTTTTGTAGCCGGTGGAAAAGGGGCCGCACGAAAAACTAGACCGCTGACGGCCACGCGGGTCAGCTCTGACAGACGGGCACCGCAGTCGGCGAGAAACACTAAAAAAGGTAGGCTAACACATTCAATGTTTAAAAATTACATACAACTTCAATTTTTAAATTTTAAAAACCGCACTTAAACTCCACACTCTAATCAGCGCTGAACACGGAGCAGATTACTGTGCCAGGAGTCGCATTTGCAGAGTGGTGGAGAAAGGTGAGCGTGCCCTCCGAAGACCTCTCAGCAATCCCACTGCATGGGTCTTACTGGAGGTAACAGGAGGAGTTGGCCCTAGGGTGAACCTTGGGGGCCAACTACCCCTCCTATTACCTCCAGTAACTCCCACACAGCAGGATTACTAACTTCCTGGTGCGCTCTTGGATTAGGATTTAAGTCCCCTTTGCTGCTGGCAGTCCTTGGGGGCCAATTAGCCTACCGGATACCTCCAATATGCCCAAGATAGTGGGATTGCTGAAAAATTATTTTGCAGGGGGGGCCGTATGGTCCCCTCCTGAGGCCTATTATGGCCCCGGGGACCCCATCACCCGAGGCCTTGCCAGCCTTGTTGTTCTGGTTTTTTTGGAGGGGGGGCCACTTGGCCCCATGTCCAGAGGCCAATTAACTCCTCTGGGACCTCATCCCCCGGGGCTGTGCCTCGATCTGTTTAAAAAAAGATATATATATATTTTTATTAGGGAGGGGGGCCACGTGGCCCCCCCTTCCCTTGACAATTTCTGGCCCCGGGGACCCCATCCCCTTGGGCCAGGCCTCATGTTGTGGACCGGTTGGGGGGGCGGGGGGGGGGGGGGGAGTTTCAATGCCCCCATGGTCCGTGCCGGCTCCCCGCCTCCTGCGGGAGCCGGCATTTCTTTTGGGCAAGGGGAGCTGCTAGCATGCAGCTCCCCTTGCCAAAAAGCAATTCTGCCTTGCTTCTTGGGGGGACACTGCTCTAATTAAATTGGAGCCCCGGGGAGGTAGCGGTCCCTGGGGTTTGGCGGGGCCCGCGAGGCCCCCCCCCCCCCTAACCCCTATTAAAACAAAGCAGTGGGGAGGGGGTGGTCCCTGGGGCAGCGTGGTGGAGCAGGAGCCCACCCCCCACACATTTGTTTAAAAAAAGCCCTGGGGAGGTGGCAGTCCCGGGGGCTTTGGGGGCCCTCAAGGGCCCCCACATGATACTTTTAAATTGCCACTGGGACCTGGCCCACCCGGGGGCTTTACACAAAACAATAGCTACCTTTTTCCCACATTTGGTGTAATTCCGTTTAGCAGTTCGGGCTGTAGCCATGTCTAAAGTTCCTATGGAAATTAACTTGGGGGAAAACACGTTTTGGTACCCCCCTTTTTTCTCGGCTCCTACTTGACGAATTACCCCAAAACTTTCTAGACAGGAGCCGACCTGAGTGAACCATTAGTTTTGAACATTTCGCAAAGATTTGTCAAACAGTGCCAAAGATATTGGCAAAAGACAAAACGCTTTTTAGGGGTGTTATAGTTAGCGGGACATTTCACTCGAACAAAACCATTGAAATTCCTCCAATATAGTTAGTTGTACTAACTACATCTCTCTCGCACGCCCGCAATCCACTGCTGATGATGTCACATATTACATCATTCATGATATGGTCAGTGACATCACTGATGACATCTCAAATGACATCACTGACGAAATCACTGACTGATGTCGTCAGTGATTTCGTCAGTGATGTCATTTGAGATGTCATCAGTGATATCACTGAACATGTCATGAATGATGTAATATGTGACATCAACAGCAGTGGATTGCGGGCGCGCGAGATGTAGTTAGTACAACTAACTATATCGGAGGAATTTCAATGGTTTTATTCGAGTGAAATGTCCAGCTAACTATAACACCCTTAAAACCGATTGTTTTTTCAGTGAATTTCTAAGGTTTTTTAAATGCTAATTCCTAACTATATCAGGCCTGAAACCTATGTTTTTTTCAGTGAATTTCAAAGGTTTTGTAAATGACAATTTTTAATGTAATAATTGTTATACTGATTTTTTTGATACTGATTTACTACAGTTGAGTAAAAGCTTTTTGGTTACAGTAGTGTTTTTTAAGGATTATTATTGTATTTTAAAAGTTGACAGAACATTTTTCACATAGAATCACCAATGTTATCCTATGGCAGAAAATTCACTTAGCAGGTAAGTAGTGTTATCGTTACTTTTTCTTACTCAGTGGTGGATCCTGGATCCAGCACAGGTGAATCTCCTGTAAACGGTTGAAAGAATGTGTTTGTCACACAGACGATTTTTTAGGAATATTTTTGGTTTGTGAAAATAGACACTTAGAAACTTTTCTGCTGAAAACCACACAATGGATTGTTATGGAAGGAAATACAAGTTACTGGTAAGTACGCTTAGAATTACTTTTCAGGGTCAGTGCTGGTCTAAAAGATGCAGCCCTGGGTTCTCTCCTGAGAACAGGTGAGTAAATCAGAATTCGTAGTTCGGCTGATTTTAGAGGAATATTTGTACAATGGTAAAGGAAGGGAGCGGGGCCTGAGGTGACGTGTGCAAACACGCCCTGTGGCGCGTTTTAAGTTGGGGAATTAATTCCTCGTCAATCCTGCGGTCACCTGGGGGCCAAGTAGCCCACCAGGTACCTCCAGTATGCGCCAGGTAACTGCGTTGTAGAGAGGTGTTCAGAGGCCACGCCCCTTTTTACAACACTCTGCAGCTCCGTGGCGCTTACTGGAGGTACCTGGTGGGCTAGTTGGCCCCTAGGTGACCTCTGGATTGAAAAGGAATGAATTCCCCAACTTAAAACGTGCCACAGGGCGTGTTTGCACAGTATCACCTCAGGCCCCGCCCCCTATCTTCACCACTGTGTAAACACGCCCTATTGCGCCTTTTAAGTTGGGGGATTAAGTCCCCTTGAATCCACATGTCTCCTAGCGGCCAACTAGGCCACCAGGTACCTCCAGTAAGCGCCACGGAGCTGCGTTGCAGAGAGGTGTAAAAAGGGGTGTGGCCTCATTACACCTCTCTGCAACGCAGCCCCCTGGCGCATACTGGAGGTTCCTAGTGGGCTAGTTGACCCCCAGGGACCCCCAGTATTCAAGGGGAATTAGTTCCCCCTCTGCAAACGCGCTAGGGAGCGCGTTTGCAGAGTGGTGTAAGGAGGGGGCGTGGCCTGCGGCCCGATCCCAGTCTTCTTTTTTTCTTTTTTTTTTTTTCTGGCCCTGGGGACCCCATCCCCCAGGGCCTGCCCCCAATTTTTGTTTATAAAGAAAAAAAAATCGGGAAGGTGGCCGCGTGGCCCCCCTCCCGAGGCCATAATTTGCACCGGGGACCCCATCCCCCGGGGCCGGCCATTGCTTTTTTAAATTATCTATTTTTTAATTGGGGAGGGGGGCTGTGTGGCCCCCCTCCCAGGCCACTTGTGGCCCCGGGGACCCCAAACCCCGGGGTCTGGCCTCTGTTGGGGGCCCCCACGGTCCCAGCCAGCTCCCCGCGTCCTGCGGGAGCCGGCATTGCTTTTCCACATGGGGAGCAGCTAACATGCGGCTCCCCATGTGGAAAAGCAATCCGCTTTGCTTCATTGAAGCGAGAGCAGGTTTCCCTGCTCTCGCTTCAATGAAGCAAAGCAGTTTGCAATGACAGGGCGGGAGCCCTGTCATTGCAAACTACAGTGTCCCGGGGATGGGCACCCCGGGACACTGGGGGGGCGGCGGTCCCCAGGGCCTATTCAAGGCTCCAGGAGGGGGGCCACATGGCCCCCCTCCCACACTGACAAGTTGCCCCGGGGGGTGGCGGTCCCCGGGGCTGGGGGGGCCCGAGAGCCCCCCCATCCTAAATAATGTCAAGCCCCGGGGGGTGGCGATCCCCGGGGCTGGGGGGGCTGCGAGCCCCCCGCATATAGTGTCTTTGAGCCCCAGGAGGTGGCGGTCCCCGGGGCAGTGTGGGGGGGATTGGGGACCCCCCCCCCCCACACTCTTTATAAAAAAAATTTATTCTGCCCCCTGGATTTGGCCCTCCCGGGGGCCAATTACCAAAGAAGCGCGGGAGCCCCGCGCTTCTTTGATTTTATTTTCGGCCGAAATTCGCGCTGGGTGCGTGAATCTCGCCGATTATTTTTTTATTTTTAAATGCGTTTTTTGGACCTGGGGGTCCTTGTGGGACCCCTGAGCAGGCCTAGGGGGTCAGGGTGTTTCTACCCTGCCCCCTTGTCGAGTTTTTCGTGTTTGTTTTATAGTTTCCGAGGCACAAGATAGCTGCCAACACTTCCTGATCTGGAGTGTTGACAGCCAATTAGAATACAGCTCGTGCACGGCAGGGTGCGGGGAGGGTGCGCGGATCCCCCGAGGCCATAGATATATCTATCTTTTTAACTCTAATTTTCTCAGGAACTACTGAACGGATTTAGACCATTTAAGCAAAAGGCACGAGTCTGAACTGAGGACTACCTCTTTGCCACATTTGGTGTAATTCCGTTCAGCATTTCGGGCTTTAGCTGCGTCAACAGTTCCTATGGGAAAATGCGTTTTGGGACCCCCTTTTATCTCGGCCCCCGCTTGACGAATCACCGTGAAATTTTCAGGATAGGAGCAGACCGGAGCTGGCCAAAAGTTTGGAAAATTTCGCGAAGATTCGTCAATCGGTACCAACGTTATTCCAAATAGAATGTTGCGGATTTCCTATGGAAAATAGGTCCTAACTATATCTACCTACTGGCGACCGCCAGTAGGTAATATATAGTATGATATTTAGGACATTTACGAAAACATGGTTGCCTTCTATTAAGTAACTACTGATCTAATTCTATTAACTGAAGCTCAGCTAGTGTAAAGATGCCTGTGGCAATAGGAGCAATTTAGAAGAACATTAGATAACATGATATGACATGATATAGTGTATTAGTTCCTATGTGAACTAATACACTATATCACACACTTGTCAGCCCCCTGGTAAATGGTACCCTAGGTACCCAGGGCCTTGTGACCAGGGAAGGCCTCTAAGGGCTGCAGCACTCATTGTGCCACCCTTGGAGGCCCTGTACCCTAACACACACACACACACACTGCCCTTGCAGGCTGAGTGTCTGGGTACAAGACAAAACAAAGTCGAGACATGGCACACATCCCTGTGTGCCATGCCCACCACCTACACTGCCCTGGCATACATCAGCCACCCCTCTAGCTGGGTGCCCTATGCCAGTGGTGTGGGCACAGGAGCATGAGCACTGTGCCCCTACAGTACCCAGGTCCATTCCTGGACACTGTAAGTGCAGTGCTGCCATTTAAGAGTACATGGTGCTGAGAGCTCGTCAAACACGAACTCCACAGCACCATAATGGCAACACTGAAGATTGAGAAGTTTGGTATCAAACTGCTCAGCACATTAAATCCACACTGATGCCAGTGTGGGATTTAATGTACCAAGCACCCCAGAGGGCATCTTAGAGATGCCCCCTGAAACCTAACCTACAATCCACGTCTGTTCTGGGAGGCTGCCTAGGCTGCCACACAGCAGACATGTTGCTGGACCCCTGGGTAGGAGAGCCCCTGCTCTCCTGGGCCTGCAACAGTGCACATCCTGGATGAGGTGCTAGGTCTCCTCCCCAGGATAGGCAGGGGGAAGCTTCAAAGGAATGCTGCCTCTGTGAGCTTCCCCAGGCCACTGGCATCCCCCACTCTGGCGGGAAGCCTGGCCGGAAACCCCAAATAAGGACAGGGGATGTGCCAGCCTGCCAACCCCATCCCTCAGGTGGGGGAGGCGAGGTGAAGCACATCTCCGGGCACCCGCAATCTTGAAGATGGGAGGCCCTACCCAATCAGGACTAGGCTACTGCCCCCCTCCCACAGGAGAGAGGTCCCTGCCCTTCACCTACCTGTAACGCCCCTAAATCTAGTATTTAGGGGCACCCTGAACCTTCCTTCCCCAGATTCCGAAATACAAAGAAGAGCAAGAAGAAAGAAGACCTGGCCCGCAGCTGCTAAGAAGAGGAAAACACCAACTGCTTTGGCCCCAGCCCTACCGGCCTGTCGACCCTCGAGCCTGCTCCTGCTCCAACCCGGCATCTCTTGTGGCCAGCAACCTCACAAACCCCGGAGGACCTGGCTACCTTTTGGCTCTAAGCACCTGGGACTCCCATGAGTAGAGGCTCTACTCAAAACCAGCTTCTAATCCCTGGCATCAGCCCGGAACTGCGAACCCTACACACTCTGCACCCGCCAAGCCTGGCCTGTGCCGGAGTGAACAAAGACCACGAGGATGACCCCACGGCGGCTGTGACCCCGAGTCCAGCACCCAAGGACTTCCCTCCACGCTCCTCACGACACCTGCAGACTCCCCCCCCCCCCCCCCCCCCCTCCCCCCCAACCGCGATCAACAGAGGGTAAGATTTCCCGACACCCCTGCACCCGGCGCCCCGCAGCCCACTGTGCCCAACTCCTGGGTACCTACCTATTCTCTTCCAGGGGATCCTCATCAATAGTCATAAGCATTAGAATATTCCCGCCCATGCGCAGGAATATTCTAATGCTGATGACTTTGATGAGGATACCCCTGGAAGAGAACTAGGATTACAGGTAAGTAACTAATCCTTCTCCAACTACCCAACTTACCTCTCAAAGTGGTGGTGGCACCTGAAGAATCTTCGTCCCCGTGCTTGCAGTCTTTTTCTAAACCGGAGCTTTCCCATTGAAATCAGTTGAGCGCCCGAAGGCTCAAAAGCACCCTGCACCCAGCCTCCCGAGTGGCCCTGGCCTTGTAACCTTTGCACCTATCTACTTCCCCACTTGCCCTGAGTAAGTGACCAGGAGCCCAGCTCCCACAGCCGCGTGGCCTGCTAGTCAGCAGCCACCAACCAAGGCCCCCCCTGCCTCCCATAGTATAACATTGGGACTAACTCACTCTGCACCCGGCTGCCCCTGTGCCGCTGAGGGTGTAACAACTGTACCTACCTGACCCTGGGAGACCCCTGAGTCTGTGCCCAGAACTTTAACTTTGCCAGTCGAGTATTTACCTGAAAGCCGTTAACTCAATTTTCTCCATAGGGCAACATTGACTGGTTTTTCCTGAAATTTCTTCTAAGTGTGGACTTTTCAAAACTTAAAATATTCACCAAAAATCAGCCGAGTAACGAAAACTAAACTACTCACCTGCTATTAGGTGAGAGCTCCCAGTGCTGTATCTTGGTGCCCAGCACTGACCCTGAAAAATATTCACAACCGTACTTACCAGTAACCCAATTGTTCGAGGCGCATGAGCTGCAGATTATACACTGTGCATAGATCGCCATCTGGTGTTGGGCCCGGATGTTTGCAGTTTGTTTTTCCTCTCGGAAAGTCTTTGGAAGTCACGAGTTTGGTGACTCCTCCTCTGGTTGGTATTGCGCATGGGCTTCGGCTCCATCCTCAGATTGTTTTTTTCCGCCATCGGGCTCGGATGTAAAACTTCGCGCTCCGGTTCCGAACTTCCCATTTCACCGATAGACTCACAAATCCTCGCTCATCGAGTTTCTTCAAAGACATAAATCATCTTATTCATCTTCTCTTCAGCACTTCTTCGATTCCGGTGGTCGACGGCGGCCTTCGGGCCTATTCCGGCTCCGGTCTCGGCTGATGGAAAGAACTCCCTTCAAGAAGTGCCCTCGATGTGGGTCCAAGTTTCCCCACACCGATCTCCATGAGGTGTGCAACCTCTGCCTTTCCCCAGAACACGAGGCCCGAGACTGTCCTGCCTGCAAGTCTTTTCGCTCAAAAAAGACCATTCGAGATCGACGGGCTAGACACAACATGGCGCACTCCTCGACCTCCGCTCCAGTCGACATCTTCGGGGACGACGTCGAAGTTCCGGGACAGCAGGACATCGAACAGGAGGACGACGACCTCGTCAGCGCTTCCGAGGCCGACGACTCAGATGTGGAGGACATCACCCCGGCGCAGCGGGTCGTGAGTACAATTCCCCCGCCCCGCCGATCCCGAAAAAGGCTTCGGTCACACCTTCGCCTCCGGGCCTAGGCAAGACCAAGGACACGGCTTCTCACACCCCACCTTCGGGCCCGGTAAAGAAGCCTTCTAAGCCTTCCGGCAGCTCGGGCTCGAGCCAGCCGGCCACCGGTGCCGACAAACACACTTCGGCACCGAAGAAAAAATCTGCCTCCACCTCCACACCGAACCCGGCACCAAAGCCTTTGGTGCCGAAACCTGCTCCGGTGCCGACCAAACATCACAAGACCCTCGGCACCAACCAAAAAACCGGAGGTTCCCATGAAGCACGGCTCCGACAAACCTAAGAAGCCGTCGGCCCCGAAACAGTCGGCGCCGACCGATCAACCAGTGTCACAGGAGCTTTTCACACCGGATCCCTTGCAGAAAACCCTCACCAAGGATCCAAAGACCGGACTCTTGACATTGTCTTCGAAAAAGAGACATTAAGACAAGCCGGCTCCACCTCCCACTCCAAAGAGAAAGGACATTGCTACCTCTCCTTTTAGGGTGCCCTCCCCACCTCCTTTACCACCTCCACCCTCTCCACCTCCACCCCCTCCACTTCCACCCCCTCCACTTCCACCCCCTCCACTTCATCGTTCCCCCACCTTGTCCCCTGTCCCAGACTATTTGGGGGACCCTTACTATCATCCAGCATATGTGCCACAAAATCGCACTCCTACTGGATCCCCAGACCCATGGGATGATTATAACAATCCGGACATCCCAGATGTCCCACAGGATGACCTTTACCCATCTAGGCCATCCCCTCCTGAAGATTCCTTGGGTTTTCACCACTTGTTACAACGGGCGGCACACTACCACGGGGTGGAGCTACACACCGACCCAGTGGAGGAGGACTTCCTCCTAGACACCTTCGATGATACACATAGGTCCACTGCCATTCTACCTATGTTAAAGGGCGTAATTAAACATGCCCCTGAGGTTTTCAAAGACCCAGTCAGGGCCAGGGTCCTCAACCCTCGAATAGAAAAGAAGTACAAAGCCGCCCCTACAGACCCTTCTTACATCAAGGGCCCTGCATCATTAGATTCCCTAGTGGTATCTACAGCCAGGAAGCGCTCAAATTCTCAGGCGTCAGGCGAAGCGCCCCCACCCGACAGAGTCCAAGCTCCTAGATGCGTCAGGGAAGCGCACTGCGTCACAAGCGGCCAATATATGGCGTATTGCCAATAAGCAAGCACTCTTGGCCCGGTACGACAGGGCGCACTATGATGAGCTAGAATCCATCTCCCTGAAAAGTACAAGACTAGGGCTAATGAACTTATTTAAGAGGGGAAAACAATAACCAATACCTCAATACGATGTGCCCTAGATGCGGCAGATTCGGCCTCCAGGGCCATAAACACCAGTGTCCTCCTCCGTCGCCATGCCTGGCTCAGGGTTTCAGGGTTTAAACCAGAGGTTCAAGCCTCTATACTAAATCACCCGTTAGACCAAGATCATCTATTTGGCCCTAAAGTAGATGAATCCCTGGAAAAATGAAGAAGGATACAGACACGGCGAAATCTATGGGAGCCCTACAAACACAGACTCCCAGACGCTCCTTTCGGCTCTCTTCCTTTCGGGGCACGGGTAGAGGCTACTCATCAGACAGTGCATCCACGTCCTATAAATCCCCCCCTCAGTCTACCTTCAATAAAGGTTATCAAAGAGGCGGATACAGAGGCAATAATAATAAGGGCAGAGGCAAAACAAATACCGCCCGCTCTGCCACACCTCCCGCCCAATGACTTTCCCCCGCTCCCTCCAGACCATTCCACTCCGGTCGGAGGCAGACTACAGCATTTCCTTCACGTCTGGGAGACAATCACCTCAGACAAATGGGTGACGCAAATTATTCAGTCAGGGTATTGCCTGGAATTAACATCAACACCCCCCAACATTCCACCCAGGCACCGCCCTATGTCGCAAGATCATACGGTGCTACTAACACAAGAGGCAATCTCCCTCCTGCTAAAAGGAGCAATAGAGCAGGTCCCCATAAATCAACAAAATTTAGGGGTCTACTCCCTGTACTTTCTGATTCCAAAAACAGACGAGACCCTAAGACCTATCTTAGATCTCAGACCCTTCCATTCATTCGGACCATTTTCACATGGTAACCCTCCAACAGGTTCTTCCACTTCTCTCCCAGAACGATTTTCTCACCACTCTGGACTTGAAAGATCCCAGTACACCACATCCCAGTACACCACTCTCACAGAAAGTACCTCAGGTTTGTGGTAGACGGACAACACTACCAGTTCAAGGTGCTCTCGTTCGGGGTAACAGCACCAAGGGTGTTCACCAAGTGCCTCGCAGTAGTGGCTGCACACCTCAGAAGACAGCACATTCACATCTTCCCTTATCTAGACGATTGGCTGATAAAAGCCACGTCCTACCACCAATGTGTGCTACATACCACCGCTACGGTACAACTTCTTCACCAGCTAGGTTTCACGGTGAACCATCAAAAATCCCACCTGGTACCCTCACACACAAAACAGTATCTCGGTGCCACCATAGACACCTCCAAAGCCATAGCCTATCCCAATCCTGCCAGGATTGCAAAAATACAGGCGCTGCGTCAAAAATACCTATCTCAACACTCTCTCCCAGCAAGAGTGTTTATGCAGCTCATAGGGATGATGGCCTCTTGCATCTTTATAGTGCCGCATGCAAGACTCCAAATGCGTCCACTCCAAGAGTGCTTAGCGCGCCAATGGAACCAGGCCCAGGGAAAACTGACTCTGGTGTTGGTAGACGGTCGCACCCATCGCTCTCTGCAGTGGTGGAACACCACAAACCTTTCCAGAGGTCGACCGTTCCTGGACCCGGTCCCACAAATAATCCTAACAGCAGATGCATCGCTCTCCGGCTGGGGAGCTCATCTGTTACATCTCACAGCACAGGGCACGTGGACGCCGCAACAGAAGTCACTCCACATCAACCATCTGGAGTTACTGGCGATCTTCCTCGCCCTGAAAACCTTCCAGGCGCAGATCTCAGGCAAGGCAGTCCTCATTCGCACAGACAACATGACTGCCATGTACTACATTCAAAAACAGGGGGGCACCCACTCTCCACAGCTCTCTGTTAGCACAGAGCATATGGCGATGGGCAATTCTGCAAACGATTTTCCTCCTAGTCCAACACGTCCCAGGAGTACAAAACACCGTGGCAGATCTGCTGAGCAGGCAGACACAGCAGATCCACGAGTAGGAACTTCACCCACAAATTCTTCACCCGTTCTTTCAGAAGTGGGGGCATCCACACATATTCGCCACCCACAAAAACAAAAAATGCCCAAGCTTCGCCGCCAGATATCCACACCCATTGTCCGAAGGCAATGCGATATGGATGAACTGGTCAAACAAATTTGCATACGCTTTTCCACCTCTCCCACTAATTCCATTAGTGGTGCGAAAGCTACAGCAGCATTCCCTAACTCTGATCCTGGTAGCTCCAACATGGGCCAGACAACCGTGGTACACCACACTGCTGGAACTCTCAGTAGTACCACACCAAAAGCTACGCCTCTCGCCATGCCTCCTAACCCAGAACCATGGAGAGTTCAGGCACCCGGACCCAGCTCAACTCAACCTTGCGATCTGGCTCCTGAGGTCCTAGAATTTGGATATCTTAACCTTCCCCCTGATTGCATGGACATTATCAGGGAAGCTAGGCGCCCTACTACTAGGGCGTGCTACGCAGCAAAGTGGAAAAGATTTGTTGTTTACTGCCACAACAACACAATCAATCCTTTAAATGTATCCATACAACACATTATATGTTATTTACTCCATTTGCAAAGGTGTAACCTAGCATATACTTCCATTCGGTTACACCTCGCGGCAATTGCGGCCTATTTACAAAATAGGCAGCACCTCTCACTTTTCAAAGTACCTGCTATCAAGGCCTTTATGGAAGACCTCAAGAGAGTGATTCCACCCAGAGTGCCACCCTCACCTGTTTGGAACTTGAATGTAGTTCTCACACGGTTAATGGGACCGCCTTTCCAACCATTACATAAGTGTGAGCTGCATTTTCTCACATGGAAACCAGCTTTTCTAGTGGCTATCACTTCCCTCAGAAGGGTTAGTGAAATACAAGCACTCACTATACAGGAACCTTTTCTCCAAATGCATCACAACAAGGTTGTACTCCGCACCAACCCAAAGTCATTTCCCCATTCCATCTAAACCAGTCGGTAGAATTACCAGTCTTTTTCTCGCAACCCCAAACCGTTGCGGAAAGGGCTTTACACACACTGGATGTTAAAAGGGCTTTACTTTACTACATCCAAAGGACACAACCTTTCAGGAAAACCAAACAGCTATTTGTCTCCTTCTCCCCACCACATAAAGGCAACCCTATTTCTAAATCGGGGATAGCTAGGTGGATTGTAAAATGTATACAGATTTTTCGACCACAAAGCAAAATGAACACTATCGGTTCCCCCTAAAGCCCACTCTACAAGGAAGATAGGGGCTTCTATGGCTTTCCTAGGGAACATACCACTAGATGACATCTGCAAGGCAGCGACATGGTCAACACTGCACACCTTCACAAAACATTACTGTGTAGATGTGCAAACCAAGCAACAAGCTAGTGTGGGCCAAGCTGTACTAAAAACACTGTTTCAAACAACTGCAACGGATACCGGTGGTCGCCGCTAGGGTTGGGTACTGCTATGTAATCTATGCACAGTGTATAATCTGCAGCTCATATGCCTCGAACGGAATATGCTACTTACCAGTATGCATCTAGCTGCAGATCTATACACGCCCACCCGCCTCCCCGGCTACCTGTATCCGTTCCAGACTTATCTTATTTAGATACAATACACATGGGTTTCTTTACTGTTATCACTACGCTCCATCTTTCCCTGCTGGCGAAAAACAAACTGAGGATGGAGCCGAAGCCCATGCGCAATACCAACCAGAGGAGGAGTCACCGAACTCGTGACTTCCAAAGACTTTCCAAGAGGAAAAACAAACTGCAAACATCCGGGCCCAACACCAGATGGCGATCTATGCACAGTGTATAGATCTGCAGCTCTACATGCCAAGAACAGATGCATACTGGTAAGTAGCATATTCCTTCTTCCATAGGAAACCATTGACTGTTTTTCTTTGAATTAAGTGTCGATATCTGCAAACTTTAAATATTCTTTAAAAATCGTATAAATTGTGAAAACGTAATTACTTACCTGTTTTGGATAAAGGTCCCACCCAGTACTGAGTCTAGGCACCCAGTACTTGATTACAAAAGTAACAAGAACATACTATACCTGCAACTTGAATTTTCTTCCATAGGGAATCATTGACTGTTTTCCCTGAAATATTTTCTGTGTCAACTTTTAAAATAGCAAAATATTGTCTAAAAATCATAACAGTAACATAGTCGACTTTTATCACTTGATTCTAAGTACTGACCCAGGACTGAATCTAGGACCCAGTCCTGGAATCCCAAAAGTAACCCTAGAAGTAATCTATTGCAAATAACTTGAAACTTCCATTGAACTCAATTTATTATTGTTTAAAATTGTGTTGCCTATTGCAACCACTTTCTACAAAAGCCAATTGTGTATTGCAAAAGTATTTATATAAAGCATCTCATTCTGAGAAAGTATATTTTAATACCTATTGTTGGTTCTAAAATAAAACAAGCATATCATTTTTTATATATAAACCATTGGCCTAGAGTTCAGTTATTGAGTGTGTGAGACCATTTGCTGACTGTGTGCAACAAGTGCTTTACACTGTCCTCTGATACTGCCTTACTGCTCGACCAAGCTACCACTTTAGAGAGTAAGGTTATATCTAACTTTAGCCTCTGCCAAACCTCTGGGGACTGTGGACTCTGTACACCCTGTACCTATTTGGGAACAGTATATACAGAGCCACTTTCTCACACCGTGGTGCGCGCTTCCTTTCATCTTTGCCCAGCTTTGCTGCGTGCTACCTTTGACATCTCTGCACAGTGCACAGCTGTGGTGCGTGCTTCCTTTCCCCCCATTGTACAGTGTACAGCTGTGGTGCCTGCTTGCTTTCCCCCCATTGCACAGTAGTGGCGCGTGCTTCCTTTCACAACACTGCACAGTGCAAATATGTGGTGTCTCCTTTCACCCCAGTGCACAGCTGTGGTGCATGCTTCCTTTCACTCCACTGCACAGTGCACAGCTGTGGTGCGCGTTTCCTTCACCCCACTGCACGTACCCCCTCCATCACACCCACGTGGTTCTCTCGTTTTCTGTTTAATAAACAAATTTCACACACAGATGCCCAGGTTTCCAATGTTAGCATTTGTGAACTCACTGGACCTCGCAGTTTTTCTTAGAAGGCGCTTCCCCTCCACCCTGGCCGAGGGACAGACCCCACTGCCATTAAGCTGGATTATAAAGCGCCCTGCCAGAAGCACCGAGGCGCTGGATCTTGCAGCTTTCCTTACAAGGCTTGTCCTCTCCACCCCGGCCGAGGGACAAACTCCTCCGCCACAAGCTGCTGTGATAGTATGATATTATTAATTTGTATTATTCCTAGCACTTTTGGCATTGACATTATTGCCCTTTATTACAGTATTTGTTAGTTTTTAAATCGGCAGCAACATTTGTGCCCCTGTGCTGCCCAGACAGGAAGCACACCAGTACCACCACTGTAACAGGAGGCAGACCCACCACCCCTCTCACACTTCCAACA